>NC_052959.1:16277513-16513193 GCF_013358895.1 Oreochromis aureus
CAGCTAAGAAAACAAACTTGGATGATGTGCTTACCTTTTGTTATTTCAGCCATCTGGATACATGCTTGCCACTACTACATTCATTTAATGAATGAATTAACAACACTTAAAAATTATGGTGTAGAAAATCTTTATATATCCCCAGAAGATGACACAGGCAGTATGCTGGTGTCAGTAGACTGAAACATGTTAATTTGCATAACACAGCATGAGAGAAAATAGACAGTTCTTTTGCATAGGATCCGAGAAACCTGTTTGTGAATACTTTAGTAAGTGTTGATGTGACATGAGGGAAAGCCACAGCATAGTGCCGTTAGTGGAAATCCTCCTTTTTAGCACTCCCTCTAATAAGACTACCACACAAACCAATTCATGTGCTAATTTTGAGCCGGAAACCCCCTGGAGTCTCTGGTTCAGGGATTTACTGGAAATGATGACACTGGATTTAATTAATGACCTAAGAATTTTCCTAGGCGGATTTTCACTTTCTCTTAGTATCTTAAAAGAGTGTGCAATGGCTGCAGTCGTTGGGAATCAGGAAAATCATTTTGATACAGGACTTTTATATTAATTTAGAGAAAGCATGTCACTGTTGGTGTTCTTGGGATTGCATCAGGGGGACGGGAGCTGGATCTGGGGGTGGGGGAAAAGTCTTTCTCACCCACCCTTAATTCTTTACTAGTCAGTCCTGTTCTTTTTAAGTTTTCTCATCCGTTGTAACTATTGGACATGTGGAAAGTGTTTATAGTGAATACTGTGAAGCAGACGCTTAAAAATGGAGGAAAAATATCTGTTATTTGAATCAAGAGTTTGATTGGTGGCATTATCCTCCTCCACACTGGAGTGTCTGTCTGCTTTATCAGCTGAATAGTGCGTGGTATTCAGACATTGCAGCTGAATTCAAATAGCAGACAGCCCTTCCTCTGCTTGGATTTCAGACATTTGTTTAGCGGCACAGAGATTTTGGATTTAGTACTGATGAGTGTGCTGTTGTGTGATTATGTGTGTTTTAAGAATTTCTATATCTGCCTATGGTGTTTACTAAATCAAACTCTATTGTATGGGTTTTTCCCCTTACAGCTTCTGTATGATGAATGCCTTTTTCACGATGGATAATTCCAGCTTTTCGTTCTCTAGTAGAACAACAGAAATGAGAGTGGTTTGAACTGGATTATTGTTTTGGATGATGAAGCATGATCCATATTTAGCACCGTAGGAGACCATTGACAAACAGACTTCCCCTGTCACCACAACCCTGGCTTCATTAAAGCTCAGTGTTTATCTGATTTAGGCTTGCTGCCTTTTTACAGAACCCTCTGCGCAGGCATCGTATGGTTAACTGATGGCAATCGGAAGGGAAAATTGACCTTCAATTGGATAGAAGTCGTCTGTTACTTCCTGTTGCGTTATGATTGTGTCTGCAGCGTCTCACGAGAGAACATGAGATGGGCTGTGTGATTCAGTTTTTCCTCACTGTGTAGTAAAACATCTATGTCTACACATGGAAAACTCTGTGACGTGCTCTGTGTCTTGTTCAAACAACTAAGAAAGATTACAGATGGTTACAGACAAATCCAATAAGAGGGGATATTTTCCTTTTTCCTTTTTAACAACTGCTCACTAAATCAGTTTTCTTGAAAGCAAAATGCCCGTTACACATGTCCCAGTGTTTTTGGTCCAAAACCTAAAATTTAGACAGTTCTATCACATATGTTAACAATGTTATACATTTTCAGCAGCTTGTATTTCTAGTAAAATTTGTGAGGTAATGCCAGTGTTTTTGACATGTCTGCTCAGAAAACGAGTGGCATCAGTAATTTCACCCATTGAGGAGAATGAAAAATTAAAGCAAATGCTCCTGCAGTATCACTACAACACCTTGGTGCTGAGCTTTTTTGAAATTTTTTTTTTTTAAATAATTCAGTGTTAGTCTTTCATGTATGCAAAGAGGCTTCTCCATGCCCTCTGGAGTTTCAGTAACGGTCAACAGAAAGTATGTTCAAAATTACAATCAAAGGGTGGGCTTACAGCTGCTGAGCAAGACTGTTTATTTATCAGCTTTAATGTTTATAACAGCAGCATTGTATGACAAACTCATAAGGGATGTAACAGGATTTCTTTCAGAAAAGTTGTTAACCCTGGCACGTTCGACCAGCACAGTGTGGACTGATGAGGATATTAAGCTTTATAAGACAACGAGATAAGACAATGGTTGTGCTGTGATTTTTATTTTTTATTTTTCCTTTTTTTGGTGGGGGGTATATTTATATGTAAATTATCACTCAGAGAGAAACCAACAATATGTCTTGTTTTTGGGGTTTATTTTTTTCTTTCTCTCTCCCCCTTTTCACATTGTGCAAAACCTCCATCTGGCTCCAAAAAACCCCCTCTTTCACAGGTGGTGCTCTCTGCTGCTGACTGAGCAGAGTAGTTTCAGATAGACGTGTTCTTGCAACAGGCGAGTGGGATCTCTGACAGCGGTACAGGAGATGGCTTGTCCCAAAACTTGCTCGATTGGTTTCTAGTTGTTTTTGTTTATAAAAGATTTCTAGAGAGATTTCTATGACAGGTGACTAATTGTACTGATAAAGTAGCTAAGCTGACAACAGTGAGAGGTGAAGGAAAGGTGATGATCACTGCTGTGAGTGAGAGGGGGTATCAGGTGCCAAGGTGAGATGGCATTTCCACATTTTAAAACAACAGAGATTAAATTACTGCTCAACAAACCAGAAGTCAAATGCGTGCTAGTAATGGAGTACACCTCGGCCTGAAGGAATGCCATTTGGGTTTTATGTGACACCAAGGCAGTAGAGAGAACGGTTTCACTGATGCTTTGCAC
This sequence comes from Oreochromis aureus, assembly GCF_013358895.1. Taxonomy (NCBI): domain Eukaryota; kingdom Metazoa; phylum Chordata; class Actinopteri; order Cichliformes; family Cichlidae; genus Oreochromis; species Oreochromis aureus. The sequence continues at coordinate 16,280,353 of NC_052959.1, forward strand.
CTCTGTTTAAATAAAATTCAGTGTAGATCTTTTCTTTTATTGTCAGTAATTGATTTAAAACTGTGAGATTTGGGCTGCAAAGTTGTTTTTTTTGTTTGTTTGTTTTTTACTTTAAAAAATTGGGGGAACCACTGTACTGAATGAAGCTTCAAAAAGGTTTTTTTTTTAAACTGCATCAGATCTGTCAGCATACAGGGAAAAAAAATCCCACATAAATGGCATTCTTCAGTCATTTCCTTCTCATCCATATGTTACAAGTAGAAGTGTGGCGTGCAGAAAATGCACCACGTGTTTGTGTAGACTGTAGACTGAGTAATGATACTTCTCCTAACCTTGTCCTGCAGTACAAGGCTGGAACGCCCAGTGCTCACCAGTGGCTCTCTGTATCATTATCTTAGGCTTTTCACAGCTAAGTGCTTGGTTTGGATGGGATGTGGTGTAGAATTTAGCAGCCCACAGAGAACTATGTTTCCTCACATTTTAAGGTTATGTGATTGTACAGTGTTTTTGTAGAGCTGATGTCATGTGGTGCATGTAATGTGTGATTTGGTGATGTCAGCAGAGGCTTTCAGACGTACAGGCCTCGCAGTGTGGTTTCATAAGATTTGTTAACAAAGGACAAGTTGGAATTCCACTTGTTATGTTGTTGTATATCAGTTTTTTATGTAAAAAAAACTTGCGTTGTATAAATAGTTTTACAGTGATTTCCCCCTGAATTTTGGGGGTGGTTTTGGTTAGCCTGCTCTCTAATCTCTGTGGTAGGGTCACCAATGGTGTAGTCACCATAAAAACTCCTGGGGGATAACCACATGTTCTTTGGATTCAGCATACTTGAAACAGTGTATGTACCCCTGTGTCATTTGTCAAAGAACATTTACTTCTGAAGACACTTATTTTGTCAGTGCATTAAGACAAGGTATGGTCTTTGATATGTTAAGGCATCTCAATGCTCTTGTATGGTGCGATCCATACTTAGTGTTAGGGCTGCAACTAAAGATTATCAATGTAGTCGACTAATCTGCCAGTTTGTCTTTGATTATTTGATTAGTCAACATTTTTTTCAAAAACTCTTATCTTTGCTTCCTGGGGACAAACCTCCTGTTTTAGGCCCTAGTACCTCACCTGCTCAATTCTGCCCACTTGTGAATGTCACCCTGTTGACCCAGGAAACAAATGAATTTGATAATAATCACACGTGTATTTTTATCAATACTCAGTAGGGCCGTCAGAATAAAAATTAAGTAAATAAAAAAAGCATCGGCATGATCCTGAGAAATTTCCGACAGGTAAGCTAACACAAACGTTACTGTACAAATGTTAACATAAACAAGGTATCAATGTGATGCACAAACTTAACTCCCTACAACTGACCCATTCAGAGTCAATGTCACAGCTCCAGGGTGCCGGTGTTTTAAATGCTCGTGCACTGCAGTAATGCTACTGTTGCCACTGTCAAAAACTCAAATACTGCATTTGTCTTAGTCTTTCCAGCTTCTCAGGCTGACTTTTAGACCCTTCATTCAGAATAAAAAAGGAACTCTTTAAAATTACTTGGTAATTTTCTAAAACCTCTAAATATTTGATATTTGCTGCTCTGGACATTATTTACCGCAGCAAAATTTCAATGTTCACTAGAGACGCTACAGGATATAAGCTTTATTGTTGTTCTGTATCATAGAGTAAAAGGCGCTGTGTTGCTAAAATCCCAAATTAGTTGACAGTTAGCTTTGTTTGTTGGGAACTGGGATTGAAATCTGTGCTCCTTGAGATGCAGGTCTAGCAAATGCCTTCTCAAACCTTCTCCAAACTGCCTCACCCAGTGCAAACAGTCTGGCATTCTGGTGATTCATAAATAGGTGAGAGGCATTCATTTGTGGGCAGGAAAGAGAGGTGTGTCATATTTTGATGTGGACGTTCCTTTCATGTGCTTTTCTTTGTAGCCCCTTTTTCACAAGTCATGATTTTCTTTTATGTTGCTTCCCTTTTGACCTCTTCTCACAGTTGTTTAAAAGTGGTATCAACCTGGTCTGTCAGGTTGATATAACTCCTCCCCAACAATACCCATTTTGTTTTTTGTTGTTTTGTTTTTTTAAATAAGGGAGGGAAATGCCTATCTAGAATTTACTGGAATGTCACATCATCAAAAACTATGCGAGTGGCAATGATAACACTGCATGGCCAGACCATGTCTAAAGATCAAAGGTTGGGAAATTGTTCTCTGGACTGGTTGCTAAATCTGATCCAGTAAACTGAGGCTGACTTGCCCTGGAGACGCGAGGGGAGCAGTGCAGGCATTTCAAAAATCCAGTCCTATCAGCAGAAACAGTCGTCTGGGTACACATTTAATACAACCAGAGCTCATACAGACACAGACTTTAATGTGGAAGTGCTGGTATCACAGTACAGCCAAAGCTCATTCAAAGTAAAACCTGTTCTGCTGGTTTAATCAAAACACATAGGTGTCAGCTGCACCTGTAGCTCTGTTTCCCAGCCAGCTATTAGTGCTCTGGTTTCTTATCCTGTGTACATTTGAACCCTTTATGTGCCCTGGAGAGCTTGTGATGTTGCTTGAAGTAAAATTTATTTCAAATAGTTTGTCTCTTTCAGGAATATATTGATCAAAGTGGCCAAATAAGACTGTTAAGAAGGCTGTAGAGAGCACAGTGTAACGTGCTTTAACTTGGTATACACCTTCAGGCATGCATAACTTTTGAGAAGAGTCAATGAGTGTGAGACGATCTGTTCAGCCTGCGAAGTACTCAAGAGCAGTTGGGTGGAAAGTTTGAAAGTTTTAGGTCTGTGCTGACAAACTGTTTTTTGAAATGTTTGTTTTGTCCGTTCATCACTGTGTGCAACAGCTGTTTGTTTTTGCTTAAAACAAACACGTCAAAGTTTTGTTTGTTTGTTTGTTTCTTAATGTGTACAAGCAAATTATTTCAAATTGTTTTCATAGGTTGTTTGAAAATGCATGTAATTCCTCCCAGTTTTCTGACATTTTGTTCAACATTTCTGCCCAAGCAGAGATGGCCTGAATGCAAGCTCATCAAATTCTTCACATTGTTGGGGAAAGTCTGTGCTTCAGTGGGGAGGGGGAGGGTTTGTTTGAGACAGGATGAGGAAATTTGATTTATTTATTTATATTTATTGAGACTTTTCAAGGCTGGTTGGATAGAGGTGTTCTGAAAGTTATAGTGGAGATTGACAGGATTGATATAAACACTGGCTTGAGGTCAGTTTAAAAAAAGAAAAGAAAAAAAGAGGTTATGTAGGGCAGATTTGTAAGCTGTTATGTTAAGTGACAGAAACCAGCTGTTAATTATATGACAAAGTTGGTATTTTCACTTGGAAATTTTCAAAAAGTGTGAGGCTATAGATTTTAATCAGTGTTAAGCGTGTTTTATGTTTTTAAAACGTACTATACAAATATCATTATCATTATTGTCGAAGTGTTTTATTTATATTTGCTATATATTTGATATGCTATATTTATATCTGATGTACTCTTTCATGTTTGTATTTATTCTTTAAGACAATTTCAGTGAAAAAGTCAGATATATTTTGCATATATATTCTCAAAACAGTGAGAATAAAAGCACATACTTCTTGTGTTTGTGCATCCTGTCTTCACAGTTTGACAAATATGAGGAAAATAAGTGATTACAAAACCATTTAAGGCTTGTATTCACTGGGGGATGACTTATTAGGCAAGATAATTGATAATATACCATTGAAAGTGAAAGCCACAAAGACATTTGTGGACTTGCTGAACAAACTAATAAATAATTTATCCTTATTTACATTGTTTTACGCAGCAGATGCTGCCTTTATTGCAAACACAAACAGTAAAACGCGCAGTGATGTGAAAGTAACAGGCTTGCGTCATTTAACGATACTGTAGATTTTAATTGTATTTTTTTTTTTTTTTTTTTTTGGCCATCCTTCAAATACTAATGAGAGACGGCCCAAAAAGTGTTTGCAAACACTATAGTAGTGCATTATTTGAAAGGAGGAGATCTGTGAAAAGGAGGCGTTGCTACAAACACGATACCACAAAGGTGTGAAGCTATAAATAGTCAGTAAACACAGGAGTGGATGTCTAAAGCCTGACATGCTCTACTCCAGCTGTGTAAATGGGATACTCTGAAATGACTTGATGGTAAACACTGGGCAACCACTAATGTTTTTCATAAGCCCATTCTCCTCTACACTATGTTAAGCTGAAATGAATGACCCTGTGTTAATGCACAGTAATTCCTCTGAAAAGGATGTTTGTCGATGTGGGAATTTGTGGTGGCTTTTACATATGATGTAGTTCTGTTTTTGTTTCCCTTTTTTGTTTTTTAACTTTATCTTTTTATTTGTGCCCATTCCTAGATTATGTAGCTACATTTTTTTTTAATCAGAACTATATTAAATCTTCTTTAGAAAAAGATGCTCCCTTTTTTTTTTTTTTTTTTTTTTTTTTTTTAAATTGCTTCTTAAATCTTTCTATGTTCAGAGTGACTCTCCAGAGTGGAGGAGCTTGGCTGATTCGGCCACAGCGCCGTACCCAACAGATGATGAGCCGTTCTCATGGCCGAGGCCGAAAACTGTGCATTTGCGTCGCACATCCCAAGGCTTCGGCTTCACCCTTCGACACTTCATTGTGTACCCGCCGGAGTCAACGCTGCACTATTTTCAGGTACATTTCAGGATTTCACATTTCAGAAACTTTCATGAATTTTACTGACCTGAGTATTGTTTGCCTCTTATCACATAAGATAGCATTAAGTCAACAAAAAGCCTGGTACTTAAAAGACTCTGACCATGAGCAGCAAAGTCACTTGAGGATTTCTGTGCTTTTACAGGAGGAAGATCATGGCCGCAGAGGTAAGCAGAAAAATTCAGCTGTTCCTTCTTATTCCTACCTTTCAGTACTGCTGAATCAGAGCAGTTCATCTAATTTCTAACAACTCTTAATGCATCCACTCTTCAGCTCTTTGTTTGTTTGTTTTCTTATGTAGTGAGTAGACATAGACTTTATTTAATCCCACACTGTGGAAATTCACTTGTTACTGCAGCACAAGGGCCAAAAGGAAAAGGAAGAGGTGAATTAGAGATGTATTAGAAAACACTACAAAAGTAGAAAAAAATAAATAAGAAGCATAGACTGGTAATTAAAAAAATCCAAAATACTATATTACGTAAAGATAGTTACTATATGCAGTAAAATACACCAAGGTTTTCATTTTTTTATGTGTACATAAAGTGCAGTGGGTACAATGTAGCTCCTGTGAAAGGTTTGTTTTGCACCACCTGTTTCTGTCCTGCTCTGACCCTCCTCACTACACATTTTGTTCTGGCTACTTTTCAGCCTTTTTCATGCCCTTTGAAAGAGATGGTCTCTATTTTCAACAAGCTGTGTTTGACAGTGAGTTTTATGGTTTGGTTTCTTCATTAAAACTATTCACACCCTGTCTATGGCAGACGTATGTCAATCCATTACTGGTTTTTACCTTTTCAGTATGTGACCGGAGTAACCGGAGTAGCCTGAAGTTACCAATACCTCACATGCTTTGTTTAAAGTGTGATATAGTGAAACAGAAAGTAGAGGAGAAGAGAAATTAGAAGAGTGCCTGTAATGTTTATTTTTTTCTAAGTATTTTTTTGGATTTAGGCCAGTGTTGAGGAAATGCACTGTGTCCTTGAGTTTTTTGTCAAGTGAGACTGAAAATGTCTAGACTCAATTACTGAAACTGCGAGGAAGTATTTTCAGATCTTTCAAACAATGTTGTGCTATCTTGTTCTTCAATGGACACCGAACATATACTGTACCTGTTGGGCTAGAATGGATTTCATTTAAATTTTGCTCCCATGATTTTGAATAGGAACGTTGGTCCATCTGCTCAACTTATTTTTGTGGATGTCAGTAAATCTATGAGACATTTATAATCACAGCAGAGCAAAACATGTGCTGGAAAGTAGCCATGTAAATTTGCTTGCGCATGTTGAAGTTATTTATTAAATGTACAAGTAATCGTTTTGTTTTCTTACACAATGGGAAGCCCCATAAAGTCCTCGGAAAATCATGATCTAAAGTTGTGAAGTGTTAGTGTGTAGTGGTTAATATAAACAAAATCTAATATTTCTGTACAAGAATGGCTTAAGTGGCCATCTTTGAGAGTGTTGGTCTTTTTAAAAAGGAAAATCACCTCTTTGGGTATTTTTTCCCTTCACAGTTCAACAAGTTAGGCCAAATAGAAATTTCAAGCTGTAACACTTTACTATTTAAATCAGAGATGTCTTTCCAAGCTCATTTCTTAGGTGTTTATTCTAATAAAATTATGAACACTTCTGATACTTTATACAGCAGATATTGAGCTTGCTTATTGTTCAGATGTAAAACCTCAAGTAACATTACAGGAAAGCAAGGTGCCATTAAAGTATATCATTTCTGTTTCACCCCAAAAAGTGAAACACTTTAGAAGCCCAGCGCTCTGCCCAGGGCTTTGCTGCTTTGGATCAGGTAAGCCGGAGAATATTAAAGAATCCCAGTAGTTTTATAATGCTCCACACAGGAGCTCACAGGCAGCAAGCCGGAACTGAACAAAGAAAAAAGCCAACCTGAGGGCTTTTCAGTCCAGTCTGAGTCAGCAAGCAAGCAAACATGCTGCCTCCCCAAAAGGAGGAGGATAAAGCTGCACTGTTGTACCTCCGATCTTTGTTTTTTCTTTTTTTGTTTTTGTTTTTGTTTTTTATGAATCAGTTTTTGACTTGTACTTCTCTATTCAGGATAAAAATACACCAATGCAGTATTCTATAGGTTTATTTGCAGTGCAACTCAGTTTTATTATTGTGCAAATGGTCCCATCAGTTTTGTGTATTTTTGCAAACAAATCTGTCGGGGCATCAGTAGGAAGCAAATTAATGTGGGAAGAATTGGATGAAGTAGAATTACTTACAGAAAGAACTTCATCGCATAGATGACCTTCACATGAGCAAGGTGATGGAAACACTAATGTAAAACGAATCTTAGAGTTTTCTCAAAAGTTTTTAAGTCATTTAAGTAACTTGACCTTAATGGATATGGATGAAAACAGCAAATTACAGCAACAGACTTATGTTTAAGGGTGGCTGTCCTATTGCTGCTTGCCTTCACCACATCCAGGTTAAATGTTCAAGTTAATAGAAACTCATACAAGGACTTAAAAAACAAACAAGAGAATTGGAATATGTGAAATATCCGAAAAAGAAAATGGCCTTTAGGACGATCCCCAACGTCTCTAAACAGTTTAATAAATATAGTTTTGTGCCTCAAAATCGGGTTTCAGGTTATTTGGTAATTAGACCTTAGTGAGTCTTAAAAACACTGCATCCACCCTAATTTGCTGTTGACATAACTGATCATTCAGATGAAGGCTGGTTGTTATTCTGAAGGCAGAAATGTGAATTTACTTAAAACCAACAAGCCAAGTTATGGATGTGCTGTGGTTATGGTGTGCACAGTGCCACATCACCATCCATTCACAAATTGTACAAGAGTCTGCTTCTTCCCAAGACAAAGATGCTCTGTCATGACTCGGGTCAAGTTTGGGTGCACCAGTGATCTGATAATTGCTGCCTTTTACCTCATTCAAAGCTCTGTCTTTTTTTAAAACTGCTTATGGGGCACAGGCATTAATATTTGTTTTTAACCATCAAGCTAATTTATGGTGGGATTACTCCGTTTTTGCCTAGAAATTATTTTGCACTATATTTTAATTGTCTTCATTAACATAACGGTGAAATCTGCATAGATAAATATGAGTCAGCTGTAGGCACAAACTTCTCTTGAGTTTTCTTGGAGCAATCCAAACCTGTTCATTTTTTTCCATTTTCTTGGAAAGGTTTTAAAGGAACACTCAAACTTTTTTGGCGTGTGCATTTGTTTTTGTGTATCTGTGCCGAACATTGAGAAATGAATTTAATCTTTATCTGCTCATCCACGTTTGGATAAAGCAAACAAACATGTATTTCTCAAAATACTGGTTATGTACAGGAAATGGTTTGGTGCCCGCAGGATTAGTGAGGTGCTAAGCTTATGTGTGAGCTGTTATACCTTGGTCACATTAGTACTGCCATGTGTTTTAGTCTGTCTCTTATTCAGTGCAACTCCCAACATGCATCTAGATTTTCATAGTGGCATTTCTAGATGGCTTCATTGAAGAAATTAGGACTTGCAACTTCTCAGAATACCACCAGATGGAGCATCTCTTTTTGGTGTAGCAGTATGGGACTCTTGTACTATATTACATAATGTCCTCAGGATGTGATTCTGCATGAGTAATTACGGGTGTGTGGAAGGGAGGGGGAGAAAAAAATAAATTAATTTTGAGGTTGGCCTGGTGTAAAAATAATTCGCTTTATCGGACTGTCAGTGGCATGATCATTAGGTGTCTTATAAGATCATGTCTGAATTTCTAAACAACAACAAATGTGGAGTATTTTAATACTATCACGCCTGTTCTCATGCTGGCTTTTCTGTCTGCTCTAGTTTGGGATGACTCACTAGCAGAATGTTAACGATTGGGCCACTCTTTGGCTGTGCCCAGAGCTTTTTCTCAGTTTATAAGGAAAGAGTGGGAGTTGAGGCAGCTGAACACACTGTCACTCTACCTCGTCTTAGTTTTAGTATCACCCCCCCCCCCTTTTTTTTTTTTTTTTTTTTCCTCCTCTCTATGCCTTTGCAGCTGCTAGGAGACAGGAGCTGCATGACCAAATGGGTTTCTTTCTCTTTTATCACTGTCCCTAAAATCACAAAGCCCCCCTTCCCCGTTTGATTTTTTTTTTTCTCCCTCTCTCAATCAGTTAATGACCATGTCTATTTAAAACTGAGAAAGAATTAGACAGACCACAGCCTACTATCCAGGCATAATGTTGGTTTGCGTCCTTCCAAAGCTTGTGACAAACCTTTCTCTTTTTCTCATATGTGACAATTTAAAAGCAATTTTACGTCTTGGGGTCAGCTTGGGGTTTTTTTTGTTTTTTTGTTTTTCCAAATTTGTAGATTTAGTTGTGAAAAAAGGGCAAAGGTTAAAAAAATGAATCTACATCATAGGTCTGCTTGTACTTGGGTAAGAAATTGTTGTCATTTGAACTAAACATTTAGGAGTTTCTTCTCTGAAGGTTAGATCTTTTCTTTGTCAGGCTTTTCTCTGTTACGAAGTTGCAAACCTCATTAAGAGTAAATTTTCAGAACTACCCTGTAATACTTTTGATATGTTTTCATGTGTTTGTATTGCATATGGTTTATAAGTAAGTGTACTCTCTTCTCTACTATCAGCAGGAAGGCAGCGAAATAGACTGGAACCAATGGACACTATTTTTGTGAAGCAGGTCAAGGAAGGTGGCCCTGCTCATGGCGCTGGACTTTGCACAGGTAATGATCTGTCAAATGTCAGCCAGTCATCATTATTTACCAAAAACTACCAAAAAGAGGTTGTTCGTGGGGGTGTCATTTCTTGGAAGTCACAGCATTACAACAGAAGAGGCATATTACAGTAACACAGAGTCTGCAACTTCCTCTATGATATTGTACTACTGAAAGCATGGGGCAAAAATGCAAGGAGAGCAGTTTTAAGTTGTCTTGACATTCCTCTAGCTGTTATCCAAAACATAAGCCAGGCCTGCTGCTTTCTGCCGGGTACCCTAATGATTTTAAGGATTTTAGTCAATACGGGACCCTTCAACCACACTTATTGAAAACTTTCATTATGTTACTATGTTATTTTTTTTTCTTACTAAGAACTCATAGTCATGTGCTCAAGTCTTTACTTTCTGTCATGAGCACATGTTTCCCTCACACAAATGGCTTGAAGTTTTCCTAGGATTCTGTCACTGAGGTCACTCAAGCCTTTTCTTTTTCTTTTGTTTTCTATCAGGTGATCGAATAGTGAAGGTGAATGGAGCAAGCATCATTGGGAAAGCTTATTGCGAGGTTATATCTTTGATCCAAGACAGGTAAGGTTCAGTATGAATTTGTGTGCTCCGTGCTTGTTGATTTACTTGCCCTGTTAAAAACTTCTTTTGCTCCCCTGCAGTGGTGACTTCCTTGAACTTTGTGTGATGCCAAAAGATGAGGATGTACTGCAACTGGTAAGTTTTGCTTTGCAATCCTGTTTTGAAAATTAAATGGTAAATGGCCTGTATTTATATAGCGCTTTAATAGTCCCTAAGGAAAAGCTTTACATATCCAGTCATTTTTTGACAAGCCACAGTGCTGACAGAGGCGAGGCTGCCGGACACTGGCGCCACCGGGCCCTTTCAGTAGGCAACAGGTGAAGTGTCTTGCCCAAGGACACAACTTCGAGACTTCTGTGCAACCTTCCAGAGTCCCAACTCTTGCTCCAGTTTAGCTTTAAAAGTTTTTTTGAAAGAGTGCTCTCTTTTCTCTAGCCTTGTAATAACTTCTATTCTGTGACAGAGCTGCTCTAGTTTAAGGTGTTCATGTCGGGACAGCAGTTATGAGATGTAGGCAAGCTAGCTTATCCCATCAGAGTTTTCTATCTAGGCCTCCTAATCAGGCCAGAGCACCCTTTCTGTCCTCCAGAAGTGCTGCTTACAGAACTGCTGAAATGGCTCAAAAGGAGCAGTAAAGGAAGCTTTATTAAAAAATGCATTTATGGACTTGTTGACACACAGGCCAATCTAAATAGCTCATATATTTTGAGTTTATTTCATTTATACATCTGGGTTTATACAAAGTACCATGCACATTAAAAATAAACCAAGGAATGAAAGACATCAAATGTTCTCTGCAGCTCAGCTGTTTACTTCTAGGTAGAAGTTAGATAATGAAGTTACTGTTTGTAATACAACAGAAAGTGGAGTAAGTGGTTTACAAGAAGTGGCGGTGATGCTTCAAATCCACGACAGTAACCTGTGCATGTTGTGCAATACTGTTACTTCTCAGAAAATGCAATGTTAAAAAGGACTGATTATAGCTGGAAGCTAAATGGGATCTGAGTTCAAATATTAAGGAAAGAAATATGAAACCATTAAAATTAGGTTACTGATAGTTTTGTTCCATTTTGGATCCAGTTCGTAAAATAATAGTAGTAATAATAATTAAAAAAAAAAAAACAAAAACGCATGCATCAGGTCTTGTTTTATTTATTTATTTTGAGATCGCTATAGAAAGTATTCAGGCGGTATTAGAATAATTTGCATTTATACAGGGAGTGCAGAATTATTAGGCAAGTTGTATTTTTGAGGAATAATTTTATTATTGAACAACAACCATGTTTTCAATGAACCCAAAAAACTCATTAATATCAAAGCTGAATGTTTTTGGAAGTAGTTTTTAGTTTCTTTTTAGTTTTAGCTATTTGAGGGGGATATCTGTGTGTACAGGTGACTATTACTGTGCATAATTATTAGACAACTTAACAAAAACAAATATATACCCATTTGAATTATTTATTTTACCAGTGAAACCAATATAACATCTCCACATTCACAAATATACATTTCTGACATTCAAAAACAAAACAAAAACAAATCAGCGACCAATATAGCCACCTTTCTTTGCAAGGACACTCAAAAGCCTGCCATCCATGGATTCTGTCGGTGTTTTGATCTGTTCACCATCAACATTGCGTGCAGCAGCAACCACAGCCTCCCAGACACTGTTCAAAGAGGTGTACTGTTTCCCTCCTTGTAAATCTCACATTTGATGATGGACCACAGGTTCTCAATGGGTTCAGATCAGGTGAACAAGGAGGCCATGTCATTAGTTTTTCTTCTTTTATACCCTTTCTTGCCAGCCACGCTGTGGAGTATTTGGACGCTGCGTGTGATGGAGCATTGTCCTGCATGAAAATCATGTTTTTCTTGAAGGATGCAGACTTCTTCCTGTACCACTGCTTGAAGAAGGTGTCTTCCAGAAACTGGCAGTAGGACTGGGAGTTGAGCTTGACTCCATCCTCAACCCGAAAAGGCCCCACAAGCTCATCTTTGATGATACCAGCAAACCAGTACTCCACCTCCACCTTGGTGCCGTCTGAGTCGGACTGGAGCTCTCTGCCCTTTACCAATCCAGCCACGGGCCCATCCATCTGGCCCATCAAGACTCACTCTCATTTCATCAGTCCATAAAACCTTAGAAAAATCAGTCTTGAGATATTTCTTGGCCCAGTCTTGACGTTTCAGCTTGTGTGTCTTGTTCAGTGGTGGTCGTCTTTCAGCCTTTCTTACCTTGGCCATGTCTCTGAGTATTGCACACCTTGTGCTTTTGGGCACTCCAGTGATGTTGCAGCTCTGAAATATGGCCAAACTGGTGGCAAGTGGCATCTTGGCAGCTGCACGCTTGACTTTTCTCAGTTCATGGGCAGTTATTTTGCGCCTTGGTTTTCCACACGCTTCTTGCGACCCTGTTGACTATTTTGAATGAACGCTTGATTGTTCGATGATCACGCTTCAGAAGCTTTGCAATTTTAAGACTGCTGCATCCCTCTGCAAGATATCTCACTATTTTTGACTTTTCTGAGCCTGTCAAGTCCTTCTTTTGACCCATTTTGCCAAAGGAAAGGAAGTTGCCTAATAATTATGCACACCTGATATAGGGTGTTGATGTCATTAGACCACACCCTTCTCATTACAGAGATGCACATCACCTAATATGCTTAATTGGTAGTAGGCTTTCGAGCCTATACAGCTTGGAGTAAGACAACATGCATGAAGAGGATGATGTGGACAAAATACTAATTTGCCTAATAATTCTGCACTCCCTGTAGGTAGCACAGGCAATGCATTTTTGCTGGTTAAAAGGGCCGACATGACATTTGAATTATATCAGCTGTAGTTAATCAGTCCTTATCCTGTTACCAGTGTCAATGAAGCGGAGACTAAGCTAATGTGCTCCCTCCGAGCTGCTTGTGAGTTAAAAACCACCTTTAGTTGCGGCAGCACTTTATTAGGAGACAGGAAAATGAGAAGGTTTTTCCTGAAAGTTTAAACACAGGAGAGTCCCAATTAAAATGTAAACAAATACAATATTTTGAAGTTTATATTTTGGAATCAGTTGCTGTATGATTTGGTAATGTTATTGCCGTTATTTTAGTTTGTGAGAATGATTAACATTAATTAGCATTCAATCCAACTTTTTCTTTTTCTTTTTTGTTTTGGTCTTCTCTTTTTATGGTTTTTGATTGGAGGAAAAATTGATTAGCAATCATCTAGGTATTACAAAAATGGTGGTAGTTCCAGCTTTTCACCCAAAAACGGGTGAACCCTGTGTGCTAATCAATATTTAGCTCAATATTTAGGGTTCATATTTTGCCTTTTTCTTTGTTCTTTGTGAGTATTGCATGTCCCCAAAACAATTTAACATGCAGAGATAAGTCCTCATACCTATGAACACTTGAGATCTCATCATTAATCTTTCATGCATGCTGCAGGCAGCTCTTTGAAGCTACTGTGCATTTTGCACAGTCAGACAAAAGTGAAAGTGTACTCATCTGTTTCATATCTATAGCAAATTACTGTAAGTGCTTTGTCAAATAGCTAAAGAATACTCTCCCTAGGGGTTGTTGTTATCTGACATTCTGTTCATTAGTTAGATAATAAACGAGCTGGGCTCTTTGTGTTACCTGGAAAAGCTCCTTAGGGGTAATTTATGGCTAGATTAAATTCTCATAATAAACTTGATGGTTAATTCAATGAATCATTTATTTTGGTATCCACCTTTGCAATATCAAAATCCTGTTTAGCAAATGGTCATCTCTCTGCAAGCTTCACATTTCTCCCAAAACAGGCAAGTTATGTAAAACGTTACATTGTATGTATAGCATTTTAATGAGTCAACTAGAATTAACATTGTAAATATCAGAGAGAAATAAATTATTGGTCACATTCCCTTGACTACTCCCACAGTTCTTTTCTAGTAACCAATTGACTGTCACTCCACCCCTTCTCCCTGATAGGTTCTCCTTCCCTCCTGCCTCCATTTTTCCCATCTGTAATCATTCACACAGTTCAACCTCAAACACGTGTGTTGTTAAATCTATGGTTGCAGTGTTGTGTAGCAAATGGCAAACATGCACATACACACACACACATGCACACGCGCACGCACACAAAAATATATTGATGTAGGCACAAGTAGGAGCTGTCCATATGAACAAGAGGATTATCGGAGGTGCTGGCAGCAAGACGTTACACTTTAAGAAGCAGCACACTCAGTGCTTGGAGACAGGCAGCAGTTGCTTAGCAAAGAGATGCATTGAACATTGTAGGAGCAGAAAAGGGAAGAGGACGGCACACCGTGAAAGCAGAGAAAATACAGAGGAGGGGGAAATAAAAGGAACAGGATGAATGATGAGCTGAAACCAGAAGATAAAATCAGCTGACTGCCCTGTGTTTTGAACAGGTTGATGCTAAGGGAGAGGGAGAGAGGAGGATGGAGTGGGAGGGGAGCTGTACCATCACAGCTGAATGTATAATCAGCAGCTGCTGCTTCTGTCATGTGAGCAGTACCAAAGGGAAGGAGAGGGAGACATAGACTGGAGGCACCTTGTTCAGTTAGCGTAATATTCTGGCTGAATATGGATAAAACCGTGAAGACTTGAGAGCAGCATGAGAGGCAAGCTTCTGCTCTTGTCACCTCACCCAGGACAGACTGGCACAGGCAGGTCGTAACGTGGCAACCCCCTGCTTCATCTTTGCTTCTTCATCCCTCTCTACTGCCACTGCAGCTCTAGTATATTTTTAGCATGTCAAGCCCAGCTATGGCTGATTCATGTTTTCTCCCTGATGAATCTGTTTTGTTTCTCCCAACGTTTGCATTTTCTTTTGCTGGCATCTTTTTCTCTTCCACCCTCTCTCCCATGATTTCTTAACGCTCTCGTTTTCTCACGCTGTGATGGCAGCCTATTTCTCTGGAGACTACTAATCTGGTAAGGAAACAGCACACTGGGTAGCCTCTTGATGTTGACGTGTTGTGCTTGCTGTATCATTTTGCATATGTCATGCGTGTCATTGTTACTGCTGGATGTTGACTTCAGGTTTAACATGATTGCTTTTCAGTTGGCTCGCATGAGTGTTTAATACTCAGCTCCGTGCTCATGATTGAAATGTGTAGACTGTAGAAATGGGCGATGTACTGTGTCTGCAGTACCTGTTAGATTGAGCACTTGAGTAGGCATCCAGCTGGCATCTCAGCGAGGCCTCGCCCCTTCTTCATTCTCCATGTCAGATGTCATTAGTTTGATAAAGGCCACTGACCTCTGAACTGTAAAGGGAAGAACTGAGTCAGTGAGTGATTTCTGTGAAACACACAGCTTTATGAAAGGCTGTAATTTGACACCAGGCTGTTGGGATCAAAGTCCTCATACCTTTACAGGTCTCATGCTTGCTGTATGTACAGTATGCTGAGTATACCAGATAAACAGCACATAGTTTAATGTGCTAGAAGAAGTTTTATGTTTAGGTTTGTATTTATTAGAAATGACTTTATTAGCATCTATATGGAGCATGGTTTTCCGAACATTGGATAATAACCAGGGGGGATAAATATAGCAGTTTCTCTGTGAGCGATAGGAACCGGTTGTCAGTCTGAGGCTGTAGGCTGTCAGTCTGAGGTGGGTAAATGGAAACATTGGTTATCTTTCCACATTTATGTCCATTTATGACAGTTTTATGTTATCGATTTTGTTCCCATAAACCAGTCGGTTAGCTTATTAATATATACTGGTGTTACAGAAAGTGTCACTGTTGGGGCTAAATAAGTTCAGTAGGCTTGTGCTCCATTTGCCATTTATCTTTTGGTGTTAGCGTTTGTGGTAAGTGTTTTTCTTGGATGGGCGAGACATTTTTCCTTATACTAAAAATGACAGCTGTTGTGTAACCACAAGCTTGGAGAACACAGGCTGTAATGTTGTAGAAGCACCAGTACACCACACTGTACCATTTAAAAAACAACAAAAAAAAAACAACAAAAAAAAATGTGTTGGAAACATTGTTTCTTTTAGTTAAAAATTATTTTCTTCTTTGGTTTATATACTGTACTAGCCTACGTTATTACCATGAGAATTCTAAATAAGGAGCAGATGAAGAGCATTGACACAGCTGAACTGCCTGAAACGCCTCCGCGTTCACTCACACTGCAACATGCACTGCCCACACACATACATCCAGTAACATTTGTAATATCACGCTTGACTTCTCTGTAAGTAGCTAGTATCAAACTGGTGTGTATTATGCACACTTTGCAATTGCTACATGTTCTCATCTGTTATAAACATTTCTCTGTTGCTGTGTTTCTAGGCCTACTCCCAGGATGCCTACCTCCGTGGCCACAGTAGCTACAGCGGAAATGCCTGTCACATTCCTAATCCACCTCCAGTATGCTACCCCAGAGTAGACTGTAAGCCTACGGGCATGGCCCAGCCGACAGACTCAGCGGGGCAGGTCTGCCGAGCACCAACAGCACCTCCAGACCATGGGTACCGTAAGGAGATTACTGTGCCCCCAACACCACCTCTGGCATCGTATCCTAAGAGCCAAACAGCAGTGTGCATGCGCAATGACAGTGTAAGGACAGTGGTAGTTCCTCATAATACAGCCCATATGGGGCGCATGGTTCCAGCACACAGGATGGAATTTATGGAACCTGCCTTTGTTAGGGGGAGGCCTGGGTCACTGGCCCAGTATCCTCAACCTCGAAAGGCAGATGTCTATCCCGGTGGTCCTGGAATGGTCCCATATGGAGCTCAGGTGTCAAACTACCCAGGAAACCACCAGAGCATTGATTGGCGCACTTACCAGACATACAGGGAGTACATTGACAACAAAGGGATCCATTCTCATGGTAGTCGGACTATCCAGGAGAGGCTGGACAGTTTACGAGCTGCTGGTCAGGCCAGCTTTGGCCCTACTCATCACGTTCTGCGGGGAGACTGGGGTCCTAAGGTCATACGGCGAAGGAGTACTTCCCATGACCGGTCATACCAAGGACCTCCACCCCACCTTCAAGTCGCCCCTCGCAGTGCTTCACAGGATCGCATGAGCAGTGCAGAGAGGATTAGTAATGCAAGGAACTGGCCCCCTCGAAGCGTGTCCCAAGATGGCCTAGTTCACAAATCCCGGGCCCGATCCACAGACTATGTGGACCCTGCAGAGCTGGTCCGGCCCAGTGACAGGAGAGGGGGATATGGAAGGGCAGACCAAGGTACGAGGCTCAGTAGGCAAGCCATTCCCAGGCAGGCCATGGTCTACAGGCCTTCTGTGGGATACAGTGGCGGTATGAGGGGGCCCCCAGTCCCTTCTCTGTATTCTAAAGGACCCGATTCTCTTCAAACTCGCTCTTCGCCCATGCTCTCTGACAGACCCTTACATTTTGCAAAGAGTTCAAGTGTTGAACATTCTTTCGCTGACCAAAGAGTTTCAGGCAAAGTTAGCCCTGCAGGCCAAGCCCTCCAGCAACTTCAAAGCAGGGTGCGGGCTGAAACCATGCAACCTGTTGAGGTAGGCAGAGATGCAGCATTGGTAGGACCCAGATCTTCTTCATGCTCTGCTCCCAAAGAGATGCCCCAGAGGCCTAGCATCCTCAAACCACCTCACTTTGATTCTCAGAGTCAAGTAAATGGGCAAAGCCCCTCCGAGAGTATCGTGGTTCTAAGGGAGAAGCCTCCGTCTGGAAAGAACCCCAGCCCCCTCCGGCAACCCTCCTACATCCTGGCCGTCAATGACGATGGAGGTGACTCCACAGCCGATGTGGTGGCGTGCTGGCTTCCTAACGATGCACGTCGAGAGATCCAAATGCGCCGCCTTGGGGAACGGTGTAACACCTCCTGCTCCAGCAACCTGGACGAGTCTCTGGACTCCATTCCATTCATCGGTAAGAGAATCCGTAGTAAGCCTTGCTGCTGTGCTGCTGCTCGTTGTCATGGCAACAACCGCAGGCCGTAGTAACATTGTTCAGACCGGTAGTACCAATACTGTAGATGGTTGAATAGCATTAGCACTATAGGCACTAATAAAAATCAGTTCACAAGTGGTGGATGGATGGAAAACTGACTCCGATGCTTGCAGGCTAACTGACACCTATGGTTTCACTGTTAATCTGATTCGGTGTGTGTAAATATAGCAGTGGGGAGATGCAGGCTGTGTTTACAGATAAACTAATCTCCCTGGGAAGATGATATTAATCAGCTTTTGTGGCTTTTAGTGTGTGTTTGTGGGATGTTTGATTTAACCATGGCAGAGTGAAGGATGGTTTAAGCCTTTTATATTATATTGAATTTCTCTGATACATTGTTTTCTTGGATGTTTTCCCTTCAAAACAGATACATTACACTTAAATAGTCACAAAATTGATTTTGTGATTATTAAGTTGTTGTTATCTCTAAAGTAACTGTCTTACTATGAACATGTCAAGTGTAACCCATATCCTGTAAGAGTTTCTAGCAGTGGTTTGCTTTTGCCTATTTGTGTCTGCCATTTTAAAAAGGGCATTTAAGTCTGGTGAGAATTAAAATGGTCAAAATGTAATTGTTTGCATTAATATAATAATCATAAATAAGGGGAACACTCACTGTGTTTAGTGTTGTGGAATAATGTGGATATTGCTATTATTACATTTCTAGAGACAATACTGATGAAATGCAGATGGATGACCTTTTGATTTTTAAGAGGAACCGTCCCAAATTTTTGAGGGACGGGTATTACAATTTTTTTTTCTCTTTGTTTCTTTTCTGCATTCTGGGTCTTTTTGTGTGTCCTCCATCTGTCTCTCTTTATGTATGTATTATGTATTATGGTCTGTCTGTCCATCTGTCTGCCTCATCGTGTGCCTCTCTAAAAATCACAGAAAATGGTAGAAAGGGGATCGGTGAGAGGGGATAAGCTGTTATTTGCAGTTAGATTTTGCATCATTTGTTTTGGGCTTTACTGTTGTTTGTGCTTGTTGAGTTTTGTTCTTCAGAGAAATGGTCAAACCCTAAAAACAAAGACAGTCTTATAAGGGATTTGTTTTCAGACTGAAAAGTCAGGACCTCGTTTATGGATCTACCTAATGGACAATATGCATTTTTTTTTAAATTTCTTCAAAGGAAACAAAATGTTTTCTGGAAGACCATATGGAGTAGCTAGGTAACAGGGTGAAAGGTTTTAATTGATCTGTATGATCTTATAACAGCACCCTTATTTGCAAATGTCTGAGATAAGCCTGTACGGGCCTTTTCACATCTCTTAATTTTAGATGTTTTATTACTGACAACTTTATTCATGAAGATTTTAATGTTCCACTTCTGTGTAAACATATTTTGGTGCTTTCATTGTGACTTGTGTATGTTACAAAATTGGGTTAGGTGCCCTCTCCAGGAAAAGTTTTCTGATTGATTGAAGAAGCTACAGTTTATCAGTGAATGCCTGCCTGTTTGATAATTTGCTACTCAAGGACATGATAGAGATGAGCATTGGGTCCAGGGGGATTTCTTATTTTGACTTTAGACAGTAGTAGCTGGTACTTTCTATTCTGTTTTGTTACCTCTTGTATCAATCTGCTAAAAATGTGAATTTTATTGAATAACTATCAGATTTGTTCCATCTATTTAAAAAGATGACTTTTTAAATAGACAGAATTTATCATGGAAACAATAAATTTCCATCATGGAGGTCCTGCAGATTATATTGGGTTTCTGGGAAAATTGCTTAGGATTAGCTAGAACCACCCTCTTTTTGTCTGTCAGGAATATGAGCTGTTGTATGCAGAGTGCTGTTTATTAGAGGGGTTACATCCTCCTATATTGAGCTTATCAGATGTTTTAAAAGGATGGAAGACTTTAAATTTAGTGATGGAAGCAACTTTAGCAAAGTAGCTGAAGAAATCTTTTTAAGAGGATGGTGACATCCTTTTTCCATTGCCCCGTTTCAAAGTTGGGCTCAGGCTTTAACTAGAACAGTTGCTTTTAAATTTAGCTCCAAAAGCCCCATGGCTGCCGAGAGCAGCTTTGTACTCTGAGCAGTTTCAGACTTGAAGTGCCAAGAGTGGGTGGTACTTGAGAATTAAAAACTTCCTTCTCTTTCTTGCTGCTAAAAAGGAAAAGGCATCAGATGACGATGTGTTGCTGCACGTTAGCTATTGGATTCACAAAAAGAGTGATTCTTTTCCCCCTTTTTTTCTCCCCACTTTCTAAACCCCACAGATCATAGTTATTGAAATACAGATCAGTGAGTCATAGCGCAGCAGTCCTACATTCTTGCAGACACATACTGAAGTTGGAAACACACCATATTGTAGAATATATATGAAGTTTATTTGCATCTGTGTGTTCACACTAAATGCTTCGTGTTCATAGATGAGCCAGTCAGCCCCAGCGTTGACCGGGAAGCAGCTCCTATTCCACCCTCTGCTGTTATATCTGTTGCGCCATCCACAGCTCCCTCTGGTCAAGGCTCACCATGTCCTCCCATTCGACGCCAGCTGTCACATGACCAAGGTAAAAACCACAAGTAATCAAAATCCCACTAACCCCCCCCCAATAAAATTATGTAAATAATGTCTTGGCCATGTATCTGAGGGCCTAATGTGGCTCTTACTGACAGTGATTTGGAGTCTAAATAAGTTGCATACTTACTTCACCGTTACTATGTAGAGTCCCTGCGAAGTGCTTTGCTGGAGTCTGACTCAACAAGCAAAACTGAGCGGTCCAAGTCCTATGATGAGGGTCTGGATATCTATCAGGAGGAAAGCAGGGCGTGAGTGCATCTTAAACAAAATCACTGCTCTTAATTTTCCATATATACATTGGGCTAAGGAACAGTCTTTTTTTGTTTGTTTTGTTTTTTGTTTTTCTTTATTGTGTTTATTTTGTCTCTTTTGTGCCACTTCTTTAGGAGATCTTCCAGTAAGCATTTGCCCAGCTTCAGGGGGCTGAGAAAGGTGAGGAAATTTAGGATCAGTTGCATCATTTTTTACTGTGTAATGGTATTGAATAGCATTTTTTGTGTGCTTTTTTTTTAACCCACTTTTGAGTGGTGTAGTTGGTTATTTTAACCAGTATTTTTGAAAAAAATTACAATGTATTTTTTCGTACATTGTCCTGGAAACTGACATCCCCAGTTTAAATCCACTGAGATCTTGGCTGCATGTCATTTTACCCTCACACTCTTCCCACAGTTCATGTCACCGTCTTCTTTCAGCTAATAATCCCAGGAAAAAAAATGTCATATATTCACACTTGCAGGCTCTGGATGGGCATAAATCATCTGGGGATTCTGGCTCTCGAAGGGACTCCTCTTCAGTGATCTTCTCTGATTCTTCCAGAGAAGGGTTGCTTAACTTTAGGCAGTTCAGTACAGATAAAAATAAGGTATTTCTTTACACTCATGTCTTCGTCTAACAGCTGTAAATATCACTAACGTTATGATTTGTAAGCATTTCTCTCTCTATGTCCTTTCTTTTCTTATAGCGTGTTGGTGGGGGAATGAGATCATGGAAGCAAATGTATGCTGTTTTACAAGGTCACACCCTGACCCTGTACAAAGACAGGAAAGATGCACTGTCTCGCTCTTCAGGGCAATCCGAGGAGGAACCACTGCGAATTAGCATCGAGGCCTGTCTGATTGACATCTCCTATAGCGATACAAGACGCAAGAATGTGCTGCGACTAACCACCTCAGACTGCGAGTACTTGTTTCAGGCAGAAGGGAGAGATGACATGCTGTCTTGGATCAAAGACATTCAGAAAAACAGTAACCCAGATGAAGAGGTTCGTGTGTGTGTGTAGTAAGACCAAATGTTGTGTGCTTAACTGCAGAGCCAAGTGATGGTTATGACCACATGATGAGTTGATCTCTCACAGCCTGTCTGCCAGCTTAAGTGATTTGATTATATTTCCCCCAAAACTTCCTAAAGTGCACCAACTCCTAGCTGGCCTCATGCTTTTCTGTCCTCTAATTAAAAAATTGTTATCAAGTCAGAACATAATACAGTAGTACTTATTATTTTTTTAGCACACTAGCATGTGCAAGTTTAGACTACAGCACGCTGTAGTTTTTAAAATAACAACCGGCACACCCATCAGGTTAACAACACAGAGACCCAGAGTTTGTCTTTGGATAAAATACAATGAACATGTCAGTGAGATGGAGCTGATAACAGCCTTTATTTATAAAATGGTTAACAAAAGCAAAAATAAGGTGTCACTTGAAACCTGTTCTACCTGGGCAGAACAAAACAAAACACACGGATGGCACTTGGTTAGGGGGTGAGGGGAAATTTCCATTTCAGACTGAGAGGAAGTCAGTAAGGTTCCTTTCTGATCTGTCCAATAAATAAATACATGATGCCACAATCATATGATGTTTCCTGTGTTGAAGGGACTCTGCATGAAATTTAAAAACATTGTTTTTGTTTGCATTGTTTACATTAAAAAAAATGAACCACACAATCATAACAACAAATAATCTACGTGTAAGCTTTATCACCAGAAATGATGTATTTGGCGTAAGGAGTTGGTCCTCAACAGGCTGCATGTTCCAGTTTTAAATTGCATGTAAAGCCACTTTTTGTAGTACTGTTTACAAAGTGAGCATGTGGCTCATCAGTGTTCATGTTTCCAGAGCAGAGCTGTGATGTGTGGCTTTGAAACAAACTCCATTTGGATTTGTTCTTTCAAACGTGGCGGCAGAAATTTGTAAGGCTTGAGTGGTGTGTTACACCTAGTTCCCCGTCCCTTCATTTGGAGGAAATGGACTTGGCTAGTAACGGATTGTTTTGAAGCGTCATAGTTTTTTTTCTCTCCCCATCCTTGGTATACAGAGCCCATCCCACATAGCATGCTGCCTGGTTAGCGAGCATTACCGAGCATGACGTTATGCAGTGTAACATTGTTATTAGTGTTACAGATCATGTGTCTGTGTTTCGCAAATAGTCTGCTGTCATGTTTGTTGGTGTGTCAGGCTGATGGTTATGGTATTTTTATATACTATAATTTTTTTTTTTTTTTTTTTTTTTTTACAAAAATATTACAAAACCTCGATAAATAAATTGTATTGTATTAAGAAACAATATATTTTTATTAATGAAGTCTTCCGTTTATGTCTGTTCTCGCTACAGAACGCAGCTGTGAGTCGGGACCTGATCAGCCGAAGGATCAAAGAATACAACATGAGGTATGAGGGACTACAGTGACCCTTGAGGGGGATCCAAAATACTGGACTACCAGTTTTAAGTGTATGGCCATCTAATGGTAATACTTAATTAGACTGTGTATTTATTTACTTTTTTTGAATATTTTGCTGTTGAACAGTGCACCCAGCAGCAGGTCTGAACCTTCACCCAAGCCTGCCCGACATTCGCTGAGCATCAAAACGCCATTCCTTGGAGGCAAAACAGATGGTAAGAACCATAGCCCCCATTTGCCCAAAACTGGGGAGGAGCAGAGGGCAATGAAGGGTAAAGCTGCCAGTTCTTAATGTTAAGGTGTGTCATTAAGTGTAGTTAGTGCATGTAACGTCAATTACAACGTTTGACCTGTCAGATGAGTCCAGTCCACCACGGGACAGAGGTACTTGGAAAATTGCCATTCCAGGGATCATAAGGAAGCCGTTTGAGAAAAAGACTCCAGCTGGCATCACGTTTGGTGTCCGACTTGATGATTGTCCATCTGCACAAAGTAACGAGGTGGGTCTGCTGTGTTTCCACAGGTTTGTTTTGTTTTTTTTAAAGATGAGCTCATTATCATTCAGATGAAGATGAAATGTTTCTTCCAGACAAATAAAATGCGTCTTTATATCCACTTTGAATCACTCATTCACTGGAGCTAACAGTGTGTGGTGTGATTGATCGATATGGTTCACGATGTTGATTTTTTTTTTCTTTTGTGCCCTTCTTATGTAATTTGTGCAGAATGTTCCTCTCATCGTGGAGGTGTGCTGCAAGGTTGTGGAGGAGCGAGGTCTGGAGTACACAGGAATCTACAGGGTCCCTGGGAACAACGCTGCCATCTCCAACATGCAGGAGGAGCTCAACAGCAAAGGCATGAATGACATCGACATCCAGGAAGACGTGAGTGACTGACAGTCAGGCTGCACAGTACAGCGCATCACTTCCCTGACAACATCTTTGCACTGTGATTGATTTGTACTGCAAGAACTGCATTAACCTGAAGCTGCCTTGATCTACTCTGCAGAAATGGCGGGACCTTAACGTCATCAGTAGTTTATTGAAGTCCTTTTTCAGAAAACTTCCAGAACCTTTGTTTACAAATGGTAAGACTAAAGTCATAAAGAATAAATTCCAAAACCTCTGGGATAACGTCGTTTTTCCTGTGTGGTTCTTCCTCTTGCAATTGTAAGTTGAGGTTTTCTGGATCTGTTCACAGAAAAGTATGCAGATTTTATAGAAGCCAGCAGAATAGAAGACTCAGTGGAGAGATTAAAGGAGCTCAAGAGGCTGGTGAGTGAAAGATCAAATATGAGGAACCTATTTGAACAGTTATTACCATGAAGCATTCTACTCATCCGGAACACTGTTTGGTCATTTCCTCCAGATCCGTGAGTTGCCGATTCATCACTATGAAACTCTGAAATTCCTTTGTGCTCACCTCAAAAGAGTTTCTGACAACTGTGAAAAGAACAAGGTATGAGCATTAACAGGATCTCTGTGTTAATGCCATTAGTTAACACCATGCAGTGCGTTCAATCCTGTGCTAATCCAGTGTCTCTGAGGATTATGTCATTAAATGTGACTGTCTTTTACCTTGTATCTGTTTAGATGGAGCCTCGTAATCTAGCTATCGTGTTTGGCCCTACCCTGGTCAGAACCTCTGAGGACAACATGACTAACATGGTTAACCACATGCCAGACCAGTGCAAGATAGTCGAGAACCTTATTCAGCAGTTTGACTGGTTCTTCGCTGATGATGGTGACGAGGACCCTGTTGTATGTAACATTTCTTTTTCTTTATTTTATTCGATGGAAATTAAATGAAAGGTCTGTCAGTTCTGTGGATCAGTTTAGTTGTTGATTTTGAAGACATGCAGCTACACTGTTTATGAATTACCTGTAAAATGTAACAACAGAATTGAACAATTTGCACATGTCATAACCCATATTTTATTTTACAATAGAAAATAGAAACCCTATTTTTTTGCATTGTGTTAAGTTACTCCTTACTCTTTTCCCTCCATATGTTGCTCCAGACCACAGCAGAGCAGGAAAGTACAGTGCAGTCTCAGCCTGTGCCCAATATCGACCACCTGCTCTCCAACATTGGGCGGACTGCACCCTCTCCTGGCGAAGTCTCAGGTAACTTAGCAGCAGTGTTTTTCACACTCCAGCATCAGCACAGCAAATTTCTGCCATAGCAGCAGTAATATGTTTCATTAAGATTATAGTAGATTAAAAGAGTTGTGTGGTAAAGACCTATTTAAGATTAAATGTTGGTAGAGTGTCAATTGCAAATGCTAAAAGTACGAGCACCATCCCTCGTTTTTCAGTTCATATGCTTTAAGCGAATACTAAACAGCCAAGTTTTATTTGTTTCTGTTAAAGCAAGTTTTGGTTTTTTCAGTAACTTTTCAGTGGATTCAGTGGATTGCGGTTTAGCCACTGGAAAATTGTTGAAAAATGTCTTGCAATCATTTAGTTTATTTTTTTGGATAAAAGTCTGTTTTGTTTGGATGTTGATGTTTATTTGCCCAAAATTAAACTGTCCTCAAGTTTTGTTTTTGTTCGTTTCTTTGCTTTACTCTTCTTTTTTTCTTTTTCTTTTCTTGCTCAAGTCATTTTTTCTCCCTGTGCTTTACCTGTGTTGAGACGACGACTCCTTTTCTTTCAGTTCTTTTCTTCCCCTCCTCCTCGTCTCTCACATAATCCCGGCATGTTCTTTCCCAAAGAAAATCTAACAAACAAAACGAAACAATGGAAGTTTTAACCCTTCTGACCTGTGCCCTTCTGTGTGTAGTGTGTTGTTTTTCTCCCTTATCCCTGTCCAGCACTCACACATTACCCAATCTTGACACAGGCCAAGTGGGCGGCGTCTATCACTCGATGATGTCACTGATGGACTCTGTTTTGTCAGTGATGGACAGCTGGGACTGTAGGAAGAAGGACGAGTGTTGTGCCCAGTGTAGCTGCCTAGTCTGCAGAAACCCGCAGCTCTTTTAAATTTGGGCGAAAGGAGGAAAAAAGATAAAAAAGAAAGAAAGAGAAGTCGATGTTTGTCATTTTTCCTGTGGTGTGCACGTCTCATATTTAAACCAATACCCTAAAATGAGGGGATACAGAGCGATGCTGCTGTTCTCTCTCTGAAAGCCCTTCTGCTGTCTCTTGTTGTTTCTTAAGCTGATCGCAAGGACAAGTAGCATGGTACGGTCAACCTCAGGTTCTCTCCCGGTCATGTGGCATAATCTGTCATGATGTCTGAGGGTGGGGGTCGTGGTGTTGGGACTGAGCTGGATGTTCCCCAGCACACATGCGTTTACACACAAACAAAAAACACACACAGCCACCTCCCAGGTGGAGTAGTAGTTAGCGACTTACTGAAGCAGAGGCACTCAGGCTTTCAGCTAGCACTGGATGGAGTTCCTGATAGGAAGATGTAGGAATGTAGGCTGTGACCTTTTAGGTTTCAGGTGTCGCTAGTGTCTTTTTTTTTTTGTTGTTTTTGTTTTTTTTTGTTGTTGTCTGTGATGTCATTCTTTCAAAATCTTCAGTATTTTAAAACGCCACATCGTCAACTACAGACCAACATTTTCTCATATCCTGTACATAATGTCACAGCCGCATGTCTCTCTCACAGTCTTTCTACCAGCCATGTTCTGCACACTGGCACACACACACAGACACACACACAAATACACACCAAAATTTTAACTGAACTTAAAACAGCATAGTGGTAGTGGTAGTCCCGTTACAACATGGGAACTTTTAGGAGTCGATTATTTAGTCATATGATAAAGGTTTTTATTGGACTCTATGTAGTCATATGAAAAACTAAGTACAGCCCATAATTCAGTAGCTTTTAGAACCACCTATAACAGCAATAACTTGGAGTAAAAATGATTTTCTCGGACTTCATCAGTCTCTGACATAACCGTGGAGGAATTTTGGCTCACTTCTTTGTGCAGCATAGCTTTATTCAGTTTCTGTGTGTTTATTTATGTACAGCTCTCTTAAGGACCTGATTTGCTGCTGGATCATTGTCCAGTAGTTTTAGCTCATCTTTAGCTATCAAGACAGAAGGCCTCACATTTGAGTTTAGAATACTTTGATATTCAGAGGAGTTCATTGTCTGCTCAATGACTGCAAGGTGCACAGTCTGTAAAACAAGCCGAGATCATCATCCCTCCACCACTGTGCATGACAGTTGGTTTACAGTGTTTGCGCTGATATGCTGCCTTTCGGTTTTCACCAAATGCATTGTGTCCAAACATCTCCACTTTTGGCCTGTCTGTCTAAATAACATTGTTTCAGAAATCTTGTGGTTTGTTCATATGCAGCGCTCCTACCTTAAAAGCCATACCCATTTAGTCTTTTTCTACTTTTTTATTCTCAGATACGTTAAAACTTTCTGAGACCTGTAAAGTCTTAGATGTAGCTCTTGGGTTTTTTGCAGTTTCTCAGAGCATTGCACGGTCTGGCCTTGGGATGAGTTTGTTGGGAAGTCTGCTCCTAAGAAGACTGTCTGTAATTTAGATGTATTAACCTGAATGTTCCAGAGTAACAAATTACCAAACTTATACTTTTATACAGATGCTCACCACATATTGATATTTTAAAAAGTGCAATCGGTTAGCACCACCTAGCTGCTTCTCTTCATTTTTAGTCCATTTGAAGCAGTAAGGGTGTACTTGGTTTTTCACTGGACTGCAGAGAGTCAACACGTTTTTACATGCCTGTAGGAATCTTAGAAAACAGTGAGTTTCAGGCCAGTGACAAAATGTATTTCAGTTCAGCTTTATTTATTCTGCTGTTTAAAGAATACACAGCGATGAACAGTTTAATGTGAAATAGAATCTATAAATAGGTAAACCTGATTTAAAAAACCTCTCAACATCAGAAATATATGGTCATTAAATTCTGAGCAAATCGTTTTTGTTTTTTTTAAAATAAGTAGTTGACAAATTTAAGTCTTGCACTCAAAGACACTTCACAGTGCCTCCTGTTTGTAAAAAACTTATTATTGAACCAAGAGTCAACATCTCAAATTTTCGATATAGCGTTACCTCACACAGGATTCATTGGAAGTTTTGTTTTGGTTTTGGTTTCTTTTGTTCCTGCGTTTAGTTCCTGTGGCCGCATAGTTTCTGTAAAAAGCCTGCTTATCTTGAAGTATGCATGATTTGAGTCAGAGAAAGTCTTGCAAACCTTTTGTTTTTTGCTTTTTATGTCTTTTATAGTGACAGGCTACTTTGTTGAGGGCAATGTAGGATTTCATGCAGCTGGGAGTAAGAGCAAGTTAGACTAAAGTTTGCCTGCGGCAAGTTGTGTCGACCACAACACACACTCACTGATCTGTTCAGCTCAGGCCCCTTAAGTCTCTCAGTCAGAGCAAACTCATCACTCCCTCTCCTCTGTGACGTCTTT
This sequence comes from Oreochromis aureus, assembly GCF_013358895.1. Taxonomy (NCBI): domain Eukaryota; kingdom Metazoa; phylum Chordata; class Actinopteri; order Cichliformes; family Cichlidae; genus Oreochromis; species Oreochromis aureus. The sequence continues at coordinate 16,308,905 of NC_052959.1, forward strand.
GAGTTGGGAAAGAATGCCCACAGCTGGTTGGTGGCTACATGTGATGCTCTGTGACTGGCGTGTTTGTCCGTGATGTGCCGTCGATCCATCGATACTCGAGCATGAGCTGCTTTTCTGTGTCTTGGTTTACCGCCAGGTTCTCACTTCCTCGCCACTCATTATTCATCTCAGGCCTCTTCTGCTGCCGTCTCCACTTTTTCATATACTGCTTAGCATAGCTACACCTCTCTCTCTCTGACCAAATTGTGTCATCTGCTTTCATGTAACTGCTCTCATTAAATCCATTGTATCTGTCACTTTCACTCTGACCAAACTTTGAATCTGCCTCTTCTTTCTGTATATTGTCTGCTTTGAGACTGTCCTTAAGGTGTGAGACTTTTACTAATGAATCTCTTGTTTTTAATGCAGACTCAGCATGTAGTGAAACCTCCAAATCAAAGGTAATGTGCTCCTTTGTTTCCGTTTTCTCATTCGTGTCTGAGCTAGTTTTGTGCTCTGAAGTCCAGTTTTCATGATGTTTTAATGCCATTTTTAATGTGTGTCATCAGGGCTTGTGGGGATCAGGGAAGGATCAGTGTAGCAAAGAATTGATTCGCTCCTCCTTCTTCGTTAACCGCAAACGCAAGAAGCCCAAGGAAAAAGTTCAGCCTAGCAGTTCAGATGATGACCTGGACCCTGTGTTTACAAAGAAGGAGCTACCAAAGGAGAGCCAACAGCAGCCTCTGTGGTCCCCGCACAGTCGGACCGAAGAGGAGGAGGAGGAGGAGCAGCAGACAGATGAAACCAGCGAGAAGGAGAAGGAAAAGAACAGTTCTGAGGAACAGCTGGACAAAACCAATAGGAAAGAATATCTCTCTAACAGCTCGATGTCACAGCCCTCTCCCTCCCTGCCTCCAAAACGCATTTCCTCCAATCTTCAGACTGGATCCCCCTACCCCTCTCCTACACATTCCCCAGACCTCAGCTACCGCATGCCGATGGTTCACCAGTCCTCTCTCACGGACCCGCCGTCAAACTATGATGACACGGTGTCTGACCTCGGAACGATGAACAGCACCAGCTCTCAAGCATCAGTGCCCAGAATGAGGCGTGGCAAGACGGTGGGTGCCCTGGGAGCAGAGATGTGTCCCAGCGGGCTGGGAGCGGAGGTTTGCTCCATTACCTCAGACTACTCCACCACATCCTCCATGACTTTCCTGACTGGAGCTGAGCTCAGCACCCTCAGTCCCGAAGTGCAGTCTGTGTCTGAGAGCAGGGGCGGAGAAGATGCCGATGATGAGAGAAGCGAGCTCATCAGCGAAGGAAGGGCAATGGAGACGGACAGCGAGAGCGACCTGTCAGTGTTTACTGTGGGTAAAGCTGACCAGCGAGAACCACAGGAAGCCCTTCGACCCCTCCCCTCACACAGACTCATTGAGTGCGACACACTCTCGAGAAAGAAAGCTTCCCAACAGAAAACCAACAGCGAGTCTTCTCTGGACGGCGCTCGTAGCGATAAAGATTCCACTGGACCGTCACGCTCTTCGGGGTCAGTTAAGGGTCGTTCCACCGCAAGCCTCAGCACTGCATCCCGGAGTGAGCTGGACAAAGGAGAGCCCACGTGGAAGTTGAAGATCACAGACCGACTGAAGGTACGCATGCGAATGTCTGTGGATGACATGTTCGGTGTGGGCAGCCAGAGGATTCAGTCCTCAGAGGGCCGCAGTAAGAAGAAGAACATCAGACGCAGACACACGATGGGCGGGCAGAGAGACTTTGCCGAGCTGTCAGTTTTGGGAGACTGGCCGCAGCAGGTTCACATCGGCTCGCGGTCGGAGCTCTCAGCTGTGGACCGGCTGAAACCTAAGTGCAGCTCTCAGGACTTCTCAATCGGGGACTGGATCGCCCGCGAGCGCCACCGATCCAGCAATCCCGAGGTCAGCCTGGACTTCTCTGAACAGCAGAACCCTGGAGCCTCGTCCTCTTCTGAACCCCCACATCATCCTGCTGAGGCACTAAACGGGGACTTCCCCCAGAGCAAAAATCTGAGCCTCTCGGCCACCGCTCACCCACATAAACTCACCAGTTCCCAGGTGGTCCATTCGCGCTTCTATCAGTACCTGTGAGAGGTGTGTGTGCGTGTGGCTGTGTGTGTTTTCGGTCTGTCAGGTGTGTCTCTGTATATGGGAGTCTGTCAGTGTAGTGTCTATTGTGTGACCAATGTCTAGTGAATGAGCATGTTGTACAAAAATGTCTGGAGTGTGTGTCTAAGTGCTGCGTGTATGCTTGTGAAAAGAGAATTACTGCACACAAGGATTGTTGAGCTTGCTCATGTTTAAGGCATGGAACAAAATTTTATCTTTTTTTCCATTTTGTTTTTTGTTTGTTTTTTCTTTTTTATATTAAAAATGACTTTGGGATGGCCCAAGAGGAGGATTTCAACCCTCCTTGTACAAGTCCCAGGTGTGCTAAAAATCAAAAGGACCTGTTGCCCGTGAAACAACGAGTCTGAAGTACGTTCAAGGAAGTGTGAACACTCAAGTTAAGATTGTTTAAAGGTTTAGCTAAGTGGCTTTAAGGATGAACTGACTTAGGATGAATAGGAAGTAGTGGAAAAGTGCAGATTTTTAGTATTGCAGAGTAACTATTTTTGCGTAAAGAAAGTTACAATGTTCAAAGTCAGTGAGTCTGTCGGTAACCAAATGAAGAATGTACAGACATGCTTGCTGTAATACTGACTAAAAGCTTTAGATGCTTGTGTTTCATTCTAAAGTGTACATATCCCTATTTTTCTGTGTACTTGAATTGTGTTTTTGGTACAGCCTCTGTGCGTGCGTGTGTGTGTGCGCGCGTGTGTGTATGACTGCCTACAAGCTGTCTGCTGTCAAGGGGCCTTTCCAAAGGTACAAAGGTGACAAGGAGACACTGGTCTTATGCAAATGGAAAATATAGTTCATACTCATCCCTGCTGTGTGGTTTAAAGAGCAGTGAACAGCATCCCTCTGATGCAAGCTATGTTTTAGTGTTCAGAGTTCACACGTCTGTCAGCGACTGCAACGAAGAGAGAGTTGGGCAAAGAAGAAAATGGGTAATCGAACCAGAAAAATCAAGTTTTCTTCACTAAAGAAAGTGCCTCACAATGAAATGTTAAGGGTGCCATATTGTCTTTGTTGAGATACACGAAGATGTTACTGTGAATGACATTTTTACTGTTGACTCTCAGTCATTCTACAGGTTAAGAAAATGCCGAGCTTCCATTCCTTAGGCATTCCACTCTGGTCTTAATGTTTTATACGTACTTTATCCTGTTTTTTCATTTGTTTTTTTTTTGTTTTGTTTTTTTTTATTTTAACAGAACTTGAATTTTAAATATTCATTGTAAAATAAGTAACTTAAATGTACATATAAATGCCATGTTTTAGCTGCTTTATTTTTCATTTCCATCAGATTGCAAGTTTAAGTACAGTATTGAGAAATGACAACAATGACGATGATGAGGATGATTATCTCGAGGCCTGTGTGGGTGTTGTGGGCAGTTTGGTACTTCTCTGTGATGAGAGGTTCCCTGCAGGAGGAGGGCACTTCATTGAGCTGGATTGTTTGTATCAGTGCAGTGTTCCTCTTGATTGTAAGGGGGTGTGCACAGACTCCTGAAACACTGGAAATAAAATTTTGTCAATGGCAAATATCGATTTTCGCTTTCTTACCCCCCCTCTTCACCACTTTGTATGATGGAAGCGAGATTGGTCTAAAGCAAAGAAATCTTTTTAAATAGGGTAAATGCAACTTAAATAGTTGTGAATATATTTAAGCTCTCAAATCATTTTTTAAAGTATAATTGAACATTAATGTTTAAATTCATCTTAAATGTGTAGCATTAAAACATTTCTCTGAAATATGTGTTTCAATTGGGCCGCTCACTACAAACTTACCATGTTTTCCTTCTGCTGCTGTTTATCAGTCTGCATCGTTTTAGTGCAAGTTACCCAGTTTTGCGGATATTGGCTGTAGAAATGTTTGTCTTCTCTGGAATGTAATGGAAGTAAAGGGCACATGCTCTGCTCTGCACAGAGCTTCCAAAAATAACGACCTGGGATCCCCGAACAATGTAAGCAGGAACTGTGTTCATTTTACTACATTTATCGGAAAGATCAGTGCATGAAGAAGCTTGCATTTTTAGTAGTTTATTGGGAAAAAAATGTTTCCTATGAAAAGAATTTATACCCCCTTTTTAAAAAAAACAAAAACAAAAAACCCCCAAACATTGCATATTTTTCTTATTCTTCTTTTGCATTAGTTCCATTATATCTCTGAAAGTCGACAACTCCTACCACATCAACCAGATTGGATGTAAATTTAGCAGTGAAGCTGTACCCAGAATTCATTTCAACAAGTAAAATCAGTGAGGGCTGAATTCCCCTCAATGTGCATTCTGCTTCACTGTAAACCTGTACAATCGCATTCATTTGTCAAACTTAAATACACAGCTTTTTTTAAGATGGTGATTTAGCATGAAGCCTGGTAGGTATTTGTTTGCTTATACAGCCATTTCCTTCAATTGCATGTGTATTGCTTATACTACATACAAGCACACTAACCCAAGTGAAATACACTTAGGGGCCACTTCAATAAGTATGTGTTCAACTGTTTAATCCAAATATTAAATCAAACAATCACATGACACAACTCAGTGCTTTAGGCATGTAGACAGGAATAGAAAACGAACTCAAAGATGTGCAGAAGAGCATCTCTGCATGCACAACATGTCCAACCTTGAAGCAGATTGGGTCCAGCAGCAGAAGACCACACTGGTTACCACTCTTATGAGCAAAAAACTGTGATGCTGTCATGTCAGTGCGGATCAAAAGGGGCAACAGGTACTAATGTAGTGGCCAGTAAGTGTGATTTCGTACCCAACCTGGTTGTCAACGTTTGACAACCACAAGCATAAAGGCAATGTAAGGTCATGAATGAAGCCAAAGAAAAGATACGTTTCAAAATGCTTTATATACAAGTTGCACATACAACATAAAGACTCAAAGAATATGTTTTATACACTTTGTACATCAGTTGACTAGAAACCACTGACAACAGAAGTGATATGAGGAGAGAGAACACACAAAGTCGTCAAAGTAAACCACAAAATAATAATAATAACAATAATAAAAACCAGCATAGTTAACTCACCAGTACGCCAGTTTGGATGGCAAATATCAAGAAACTGCAAACTAAATATTGTTGGTTTTGTGTTAGTGTAACACCTTCTCCCCAGCAGTCGTACGGTTATGTTCTATTCAGCTCTTCCTAAGTTTTAAATGTGCCAAACCTTTGCTCATAAATAACATTGCCCCTTGATTCACACAACGCCTTTTCCATATTTACTCATTTTCAGTGTCATGTGGGCTCCTAACATGAACACGTCACCCACAGTAAGGCACAGTGACTAAAAGAAAAACGAAAGGGTTCGTTCGGAAATATGAAGAGGAAAATTTCACACCATTTTTGTACAGATACATTTTTTTGGAGTACAACACAAGTTAAACATTGTGCCTTTGTTTCGTAAAGCAACTAAAGACTGACGCAGCCAGACAGCCACTCCGACACGGTACAACTGTAAGACACTGAACAGAGAAATTCTGAGAAACAAGTACCAATAATCATACTCATGAACACAATAATCAGTAAGTTAGTTGGCAAGGTTATGAGAAACTGGCAGCCTTTTGAAAGTTAAATCTCAACATGATGAGCTTATCTTCGCAGGTGGGGGATATTTGGTGCCGCAAAGCACTGGATTAATGTGCCTGTTTTGTAATGGAGACGCAATGCCGAATGGATGTTTTGTTGATCCTCTATTAGTCCACCAGAGGGAGCACTAGTCCGTTAATCAGAGAGAGACATGACTGTTCGCATCTGAGATTTATTCAGCCTCTATCTGACTGGTTTCCCTGTCAGCAGCCAGCACGAGATGAGGAGAAGGGATGTAGGCAGAGGCCCTTTTTGCACATGCAGGTGCTGCACTTCATTGGAGCTAAAATCAGATTTGACAGCAGGTGGTGCGGATTTACTGGGATGGAACGAAAAATCTGTTGCATATTGTGCTGTAGTATCTGGCCGGGGCTGCTCAGAGGATCAAAGTTTAACTGTTGTCCTCGTTCTCTTCCTGCTGGTCATCTGTCAGAATCTCTGGTAGCCGGAAACACTCCTCGAAGAAGTTGACCAAGGACTGGCTCAGGTGCTGCTGTGTCCCCTCACCGTGTAGGAAGTGTCCCTCATCTGGATAGATCTGCAGATAAAGATGGAGAAATTGACAGAGACCGTGTGGTGAGGCTGATTTAGTGTCGTTCACTCAAAATCAGATTATTATTACTTTTTTTAAATAATATTTTTCATTGGATAGTGAAAAAGTGAAGATAGACAGGAGTGTGGGGGCAGTCAGGGCGCTATTATAGCATTTCTTAGAAAAAAAGTACTAAAGCATAGCTTGAAAGAAGTGTAAAAGAGTGACAAATGCACATAAAAGTGGATGAAAAGAAGTTTTTCTTGGACATTTCACTCATTTTCAATGCAGTCTTTGTACCTGATCATTTTCAGAGTAATGCTGTTTAGGTTGATAAGTCACTTAACGCTGAACCATGAATCATTCAAGCATAAAAAAGACACTGAACTCAAGGGATGAACCCGTGTTTACAGATAGTCAACAGCTTAACAAAGAATAAAATGGTATCTTTATGCACTTTGTTAATAGCAGCCTGTCACAAAATTCCATAATTTGTTTGCATTTCTTTATTAGAATCTATGAAAAATATCAAAGATAACACAGTTTGACTGTCAGAGCTGTTAGATAAATACTTGGCATATCTTAGTGCTGTGTGCTGTGTGAAGTGGAGGACAAAAGAAGATGTGGTAGGCTTAAAAAAGCAAACAAAAAAAGAGGTCTACAGCAGACAAACGGTATCTGAAAGTCATGTTCTAAGAAATACATGGAAAAAAAATCCTGCAAAGACCCAACATAGGACCTGAGAGACACATCTGACCCTTCAGCTGATCCATCTACTGTTGTATCTGTTCTCCAAAGTCTCATCCATAAATGGTCTCAATGAAAGGGTGGCTTGTCAAGAAGCTATTACTAGAAATTACAGGAGGATTTTATTTTTTATTTTTTCCTTATACACTGTATTTATTAAAAAGCCTTTCTGGCATGTATACAGGCAAAAAAACAAACAACACTAATTATGATATTGTGGGGAAAAAACTGCAATATCAGACTGTGCACTGGAACACTGTGCATAAACATAAACTGCATGTAAATAACTGAACAGTTCTTCAATCTGCAAAACTAAGAAAAAGTTATTTGTCAAGCTAAAATGGGGAAAATTAGAAAGAATAATACACAAATTAATCTGAAATGAAAATAACTGTTAGTTGCTGCTCTCAAGAGATTTTGGGAGCATTCTTCACACAACATTAGCCCATTTACAGACACACACACTTTTATTCACACCAGTGATTTCAGACACTGTGGCTCACCTGCAGAGTGTAATTGGCCTTTTCGCTGATTAAATGGTTGATGAATTTGGCTGTGTGCTGGAAGTGAACTTTTTCTGTGGTGGTGAAGATGATATTGCAGTTAGACTCTGAGCACGCAAATATTTACTGTGGTATTTAGAAAAAGAGGCACTGGGTCCTACCATCAGCAGTCGGGTGAATTATTAAGTACTGTTTCTCCAGCAGCTGACCCGCTCTGTGTGCTAAATTTGCCATCTGGAGGAAAGAGACAGAGGGAATTCCACCATGTCATTAACACGTTCTTTTATAAAGACCCCCCAACTCATTCTCTGAGCTCAGCATTCTGAAGCAGAGGAGAAAAAGGGGTGGATACTTTACTGTGTAAACTCGGGAGTCTGTCTTGGCGCCGAGGTATCGCTCCGAAAATGCAGATGCTGCATTTTGCAATAAAGAAAACCAGGGTTAGAAAGATTGGGTGCCTTTTAGATCTAAGACTCACTTAGCAGAAGATTTACTGTAAAGTTTTACCATAAAGCTCGAAATCTGTGATGGGGGAGACTGCTGTTCCACATTTAAGTTGGGTAAATTCTTCTGAGCTCAAAAGCAAAGTTGCTAAATAACCACCATAGGCCTGGAAAAGAGGGAGACAGATACAGTATGTGAAAATAATTTCCAAGCGGTCTGTATTTTTATAAAGGCACAGAGGTGAGTTAAACAGTGCATCTGTTATGTCTTCTTACCTTTCCATAAACTCCCATTCGATTCTTATCGATGTAGGACTGTTCGGATATCAGCCTGAAAATAAAAAACAAAAAATTTAAAAAAACCCAACAATAATGAAAGTGACAGAAGCCAAATGACCAAATAGTTTTTAAGCTGTGCTCATCTTTCCGAGTCTGACCTGAGTGCCTCCAGCTGGTCCCTCTCCTCCAGTTTCCCCAGCTTCCTGCGGATCTTGTGGAGGAGGTTGGTGCCCTGAAATCCGCTGCCGTGGCCGTCAAAGCGGACGACAATTGTGCTGAAGCTGCTGACCAGGACGGTGGCCCAGTCCACCTGGAACTGCTCCGTCACCATCTGCCCACCGGGGGTCCCATCCCTGTGGGAGAAGCACAAAACAATAAGTTCAACTAATATCTCAGAGCCTGGTGTAGTATTATTATTATTATTATTGGTTGGCAAAAAAATGAGGAAATTAACTCAGAAAAGGGAACTTTGAATAATCAGATCTTTTGCAAAACACTTACAAAGAGAATAAAAGTGACACTGTTGATTTTAACAAGTCCAATACAACACCATAACCCCTTAAATATGGCCACAAATATTTAAATATTGCAGTTTTTAGACATGTGGAATACAGTGAACAACATTCACATTATTTTATTCTGGAGCAATAACATTTGATTTAGTGATAGAGAATCAATGGGGATTATTTCAGCCTTAGGTAAACTGTTTCCCACTCCAGCTGCTTGTCTTCACCGTTAAATGTCAGAAGATTGCAGTCAACTGTATTCTGTTATTGTACCTCCCCCAATTCAAATGCATATAATCCTAGCTACCATGGCCAGAGAAGGACAAACAACAATGGCTGCTGTTCATTTGTAGTGAGTGTAGGCTGTAAGTCCACTGTTTGCTTCAGCTTGCAGTATAGGTCCATATCTATTTACTTAGGGGAGGCTGTAAAACTTTGTGAAAAGAGTCCGATACGAGTCGATGAATCAGTGAAGCTAACTTCTGTTGATACTGAGGTGAGTTGTTGAGGATATCCTTAACTTTTCTTAGTAAGTACTGCTGTTTTTGCTGCTGTTAGCCAGTGTTAGCTGCTGTTAGCTGCTGTTAGCCAGTGTTACTGAAATTTTCATTGAAGGTTATCTAACATTGTTGGACCGAGACACTTAAAAAATGAAACTCTCATATGATTTGAGAATTTAATCAAACTGGTTATCACAGAGAAAGTTTGATTTTTAGGACAGTCGAGTCTAACATTAGCTGGTGTAATGTTAGCTTATATTGTTATTGTTGTTAATGTTCAGCAGTTGTAAGCTGTAATTTTTAGAGATGAGAGAGAGATGATGAAAATATACAGGTAAAGCAATTAATACATAGTTATACATAGTTACAGTAAGGACTTACTGTTAAAAACTGATGGCAAGAGTTTGAAAAGGTAAATATTTATCAGCTTGAAATGCAAACACACACACACACACGAAAGAACAACTTGCAAAGTCGGGGATACTTTTAATATATCCAAAACATCTTGTTACTGACATGAAGGCTGAAAAATGGTGGAATGGTGGTACAAACAAATGTTTGAGCTGAGGTGAAAAAAATGACCTAGCTTATGTAGAAAAGTTATTTATTATCCTATAACAAGTCAGACATTTGAAATAGTTATCAGTGTTTTGTTCATTCATGTTGTTCCCAGAGTCTGATTTAAAAGCTTACAGCTAGACTGAAGCCTGAAGAATCATTTCCAAACTTGGGAAATGGGATCGTTTGGGCAGAATCTGAATGAATACTGGCCTCGTAAAACAAAACAGTGACGTGCATAGCCGGCCTAGGATCCAGTGTTTTGGGGTTTAATACAGTACTAAAGGTGCAGTACTAAAATGATGCACTAAAGTTCTCCTTTGAACATTAAGTAAAGTCAGTTTTAACTGCAGAACTTATGCTCACCAGACACTTCATTAGGTACTAGTACTGGGTTGGTCTCGATTTCTGTCACAGCAGAAATCGAGACCTTAGTTTCCTGACGTCTGATGTCAACAAGGCATTTTGATCCAGTGAACTGCCACTCACTGGGTATTTTCTCTTTTTCTAACCATCCTGACCACACATAATATTTATACTCACACTAGCAGCAGTAATGGATAGGTAGCTGTTTCTACAAATCCAGCTGGCTTCAGAATCTGCATCGTCAGAGCTAGAACAGAAAAGAAAGGATCAATGGGAATCTCATAACACAGACTTCCTATTTCTTATCTAATTACAGTGTACAGTTGTGGTCAAGACTTTACAACCACTCATCATCACTTCTTTGAACTGCTCTTTCTCGAGGGATGAATAATTGTACATCATACATCTTTAATGACTTTAGAAAACAAGAATTCGGTGCACGTTGGGTTACACAGAGGCACACTTACTGTAGCCTTCTATGTCAATGGTTTTGTACTCCACTCTGGGCATCTGCATGTTGTTGTATGTGTTGTTTAGTCTTTTATTTGTCTCCACGTCAAACACCTCTGCAGTTCAAGAGAAAAACCTGTTACAAATTCTCAAGTCCAAATGTATTTTGTGTATTATTAAACATATTTGTAGACGTGTTGTAGACGATGCAGGCATACACTTACTCTCTTTGTCCTCAGTTCTATAGACAGCCACACTCGGTATATCTGGTCCTACAAAGAACAATGCAGGGAAAAAGGATCAGCTAACGGAAATGTAATAATAGAAGTTATTGGATAAGCATGATAAAATATCACATAACAAGATGCTGATAAAAGGCTCAAATGCCTCCAGGAAGGCAATAATAAAGCCACTGAAACCCAACCCTCTGTAGCAGAATAATCTTAAAACAGCACTCTCAGCCAGCTCTGCAGTTAATAATCTACTTCCGTCCCATGAGGAAGTATCTTATTATTTCACAATGGAGCTACTCTCCAAAGATCCAATTAATGAAGAAGGCCACTGGCACTTTTCCTCTCCGATGTGATCCCCTTAAACAAATCAGCTTCCATAGAAACCTCAATGATGTTGCCCAGTGTTGAAGCCAAAAAATGTCATTGTATTTTTCTGCTGGAGTGTCTCTAAGGAACACAAGAGACTTCTACTACTAAACAACAGCTAATCACTGAGCTTTCGTCGTATAATAAACGCTACAAACACTGAAAGCCGCACACCCTCTGTTAGTACTCACGTGACTGTTTGCAGGCAGTCAGATGAGCTGTTTATTCTTACTGCTAATCAGGAGGATCCTACAGTGGTTTGAGGTTATCTGCTAACGTCCAGTTCGATATAAGCTCTCTACCTGACATGGAGCACTAATTCAATTACACTTTCTACTGAACACGCTCTCTGAGTCTCCCAGGAGGCCTTCGCTGTCAGGAGTGCTGTTATGTAAAACACTTTTAGTCCAAGACTTCCTCAAGTGATTCAAGGTAAAGGACGCTCACCTTTACAGTTGAGCAAGAAGTACTGCATGTCGTGGCTGAATGAAACATCCATATAGCCGCACTTGAACTCACAGGACAAGCAGCAGCGGTTGAATGGAGCGATTGTGTCAGCACTGCAGGATGGCACAGAGTAAATAATGTACACTTAAAGCGGCACTTGAAAAAAAATCATCAAGATGACTTTAAAGCGCTACCTGTACAAGTGCCGCCGTTTGGGGTCATCCTCCGTGCTCAGGAAGTAACTGTGAATCATCCGAACACTGCTGTCAGATAACACGAGAGCCAGGACTGCATTTAAAAATGTGAAAGCATCTTAAGGTCTTACATGAGGTTTCTTTCATGATTGTAGGCCAAGATCCTGGTCACATCCCAGTCTCCAGAGGTTAGGGACTGAAGTATGTCTGTGCTTGTGTTGGGCTAAAGGGAAGTAACACAAATTAGACACTCACACAACAGGGCAAAGGAAAAATATTACAAGCAAAGGATTAACATTACATACCAGAGATGTGGACATAGAGATGTGGAAAAACTTTCCTCTGCCACCTTGAGGGATCGCCCTGGTGAAGAAGAACTTGTGTCCATCTTTGGAAAAGAGCGGCGGCTCGTTCTGAGGAGAGGAGAGAAGTTACAAAAACGTGCCTGCAGGGCTTTTTATATCTTTGTCTGTTTACTTGTTCATGCACACACGGGGTAAAAAAAAGTCAGTTTTTTAGCCAACTAGACTTCTCCATCTTTCATCACATACCTGTCGGTGCAACCAGCTCTCACTCTCATCCTCATGTTTCTGAAAAGAATAAGAGGATCTGAGCTGAAAGCTTAATTCAGCAAATAGGAGGGAAATGAACAGATACATCTCAAAAGGTTTTACATTTGCAGTTATGTAAAAAAGAATGCTTTCAGTCCCGTGAAAGCATTCTTTGTGCCGATATGTCGTGTTTGGTTTTCGTCAAACATGGCGCTGTGCATTATGGCCACTTTGGTCTTGACTGTGCAGAGGACATTATCCCAGAGGTTTTGTAGTTTGTTAAGATACAACTTTGCAAGCCTAGCTGTGCTGCCATATTCTTTTCAGAGAGAAGAGATTTTCTTCTGGCAACTTTCCAGAAAAGCTATACTTGTTCATCTTTTTCTAATTGTACCATTTTGAAATTTAACATTTAACATAGCTCTTGGATTTTTTTGACATTTCTCTGTGACCTTGGGATGCATTTGCAGGGACATCCTCACTAGAGAAGACCGGTGACTATCTTGAATGTTTTCCATTTGTGAATAATCTTTCCTACTCTAGAATGATGGACTTTAAATGGTTTGCAAATGGTCTCATAGCTCTTCCCAGATTGATGAGCAGCAAGAATTACTTCTCTAAAATCACTGCTGATGTTGTTCCTCCTTGGCACTCTGTTAATACACAACTGAGCGCTTCAGACCAGCAAACTGCCAAAACCTCTGCTTTTATAGAGGAGCTGATGATCAATTAATCAACTGTATTTGAGCGGTGGCACTTGGCTGCTCGTTTCCATCTTAATTCCTAAGGAAGCAATAAGGGTGTAACTTAATTTGTGTACAAGAAAGCTTTCAGAAGACTGTGCAGTCCTGTGAACAATTTCTTTTTCACGTCACTGTATATTCTTGCCAAAAAATTAGACAAACAAACCCAGTCTCTCTCTACTTGATGCTGTTGGCTATATATAACTCTAGCATATATGACAGTGCCAGACAAGACTCTCAATACCAATCTCATACATGCAAGTGTGGCCAAAAAAAACAGCAAAACACCTGACAGGTCACAGCTGGGATTCAAACTGACGAGCTAAAGCAAGAACAATGTGATTTTGTGATGTGTGATATGAAAGTCATGGTTTGTGCATATCAGCTGTAGTCTAGAAGAAGCTTCTCTTTCAGTTTTATGTAATAGATTGGACAGGAATAATTAAAACAGTGATACACGACTTATAGAAACCAGCATCTTTGCATAAATATCAGCCAAATGCTGGAAACTGCTGTCTCCATCCACAGTGTTTTTGAAGATCACTAACTCTATAACTATCAGTCTACATCAAGTGTATCAGACATAAGGCCCGGGGACCAAGACTACAGTCTAGCCAGGTGGAAGCTTCTGGATAATGTGAAGGTGGGCAGAGCTTTTGGACTTTAAACAGTATTTTCACAGTAGTTTCCTGTTGATAAAGACGGCCACCATTGGCATTCAAGCTACAAGTAATTAGATACACAATAACAGAAAACGTCCTTTTTTCTTTTTGGGAATTAATGTGAATTACCATCAATGAGCTACCAGAACTTTTTCTGTAATTTTCTGTAAAAAACTGAGACATGTTGTTGAAATTGCATTTCTTTTTATTCTATTAAATGGTATTAAATGTACAGTTAAACGTCTTCAGACTGACAAAAAGGGGATTTTCACTTAAGATTAAAATGGGCTGTATGAGGCCCGCCATATGAAATGTTTGACATGCCTTTTTTGGGGATTTATATAAGCGACTGTTTCACAAGAACACAAGCTCCTCGTCTCATGCTACAGTGAAGGATATTCGCCACGCTGAATGCTTGTTAAAAAAACACCTGGACAATGTGTTATACATAGCAACTTTACTCTTGTAGGACCAATGGTGCCCTTGTCAGGACCTATTTTTCTCTAATGAGTATCTGCAGCAGCAGTTTGACGTTTGATTCAAAATAAACTACAGTGTTTGTGTTTATCGACATGAAAAACATGTAAGCCAGGTTCATTTCCAGTCTTCTCCCAGGAAAACACAGAATGTCACAAGTGTAATACTTTAACACAACGGGGAAAGAGTGGCAGCTAATTTCACACTTTGTTTCACCTTAATGCAGACTCCGGTGGTCGCCTCACACAGTGTCAAGATGGAGTTGTTCTGGGCTCTGTTCAGCCAGTTGACAGCCAGTTTGGTGTTGGTTGCCCATTTCACCATGGTGATGTAATATTCCCTCCTGGAAAAGCAGAAGGTGAGAACACATGACACCTCTGACAAGCAGCACTGTCTCCTTTAAGAAAATATATCTCGGTGCTTGTTACTTTATACACAGCGAGGCACCTTCAGATTCAGTCACTCACCCTATCCGGGGGTCATCAGGTTTCTTCATCGCTACCGTGTGCAGAGGACCGTGGAGGCTCACCACTGACAGGTGCACTACAGGGTTTTCTTCTCCAGCCTGCAAGGAAATTAGATACCGAAGGTCAAAAGCTGCAATAACTGATCTTTTTGTCCTCTTGAGGGAAGTTCACTGACATCTCTCATAATTTTGATACGACAAGCTTGTTAGTCACAGGCTTCTTATTTGCACACTGAATAGTCTCGGTTTGTGCCTTTCAGTCATGTTTCAGCACATGTTTAGGTCACACAGTTTATTATCAGTTTCTTTAAAACAACGGCTAATTTTAATCACAAGCTCTTTTTGGATAACGGGGCTTAAATGAAACATTACATGAATGTTCTCCCTGAACTGCATATTGAGCATCGTAATTAACTTCTTCCTCTAAATCTGTCATGGACACAGGCTTGAACCATTGACTCCTTCTCAAAGGACCAAAATATTTTGTACATAATTTGTTAATATTTTGGACAGATCACTGATGAGCAGAGAGAAATGAGTCTGAATAGACCTGCTACCTCTACTGTAGATGCCTCGCCCACTTAGACCTGGCTCTGAGCTTTATCGTTACTCACTCATTACATTTTCATTGTAAAAACTATGAATTCATTAAGCAGTAAGATTTGCTGGTGGGGACTTGCCTTTGGGTAGTGATAGTCTAGACTCGCGGGATATGGCGCTCCAGTAAAAAACGGCACTTCCATTTTTGGCACCAGGGTGTCATTGATGGTCATGTAGGCCAAACGCAGTCCATCTGGAGACCACCAGTGAGCTATGTGGGTCTGCAGGATCTCCTCTGTAAAACAAATCAACAATATATTATTAATATACATTTCTAAACATGTGGCAAAATACTGTAGTTCAGTCTATTACTGGTGTATTCTCCTTGAAACTGATTAATATGCCCAATTATTCGGGCAGTGGGGTGAACATCTTTTCTTAACAAGTAAAACATGATTATTAGGAAAGGGCTCCATACTCGCTCTGCTTGTATTTCAGTCCAAGAGTTTCCTTTTACCTGTGGGTGGCATTTAACCCAGCAGGGGGCAGAAGAACTCTGTGAAAAGCATGTTCCAGCACAGACTGATCAGTCCAGCCTTGATGAGGACATTTTGATTTTGTTTTCCAACTAGCCAATCTTGTTTTTTTGCTGTCACAGCTGGCAAAGGAAGCCATTCACACAGAATTTGATTGAATTTTCACTCTATGGCAGAGGGTAATTTGTTGCAGTGCAGCTTGATTTTTCGAGGTCAGTGGCCGAATAAAATCAGCAGAGACTCTAAAAAAGGAGCACAATTCAATTAATCTATTGTTTTATGAAGGCCAAAGCATTAAAAAGACCTGTTATGAAGCTCTGCATAGATGCTATAGTTTGTTCCCACAGAAAGATGGGACAGTTATCCATTTCTCACATATTCTCTGTGAGAAATCAGTGGAGACGGTGACTGTGCAGCTGATGTTTCTTTCTCTTTCGGTTGCGGCTGGCTAACCCTCCAGTCACAAAAGAGACACCACATTTCCGACCAAATTCCACAGATCTGCAGGCGTTAATGACATGAGAAAAGACAAACCCACGCGCTGTACTCATACAAGAGCTCATCTATTCCACCTCCCCAAACCCGCAGCTCGACAATTCAATGCGAAAGTCTTTCCAGCGTCTCATGACTTCACTATCTTTAATCTCCTGATCAAAGGTAGAGCTCGTGTTGGTTGATGCTCTCTTATGACAAGTGTGGAATTATTCCTACCACTATTGATCAGCATCAAAGGCTGGCACATAATTATTCCTGTCTGAGAACTGTTTAAGCCCACAACACTAAGTCTGAAAATTAAAAGAGAATTGTGATGCTTTAGCAAAAATGTGAATCATTAAATATTCCACTTGATATGATAGTGTGGACATAGAAATTGCATGTTTTCTTCAGCATGATGCTGTGTGGAAGGCTTGCACAGCCCCTCATTTCTTTGCGTTTTGGTGTGATCACCATTATTCTTTAACGCAGCCTGAACTCTATATTTATCCTATATTATATTTTACTCTATATTTGTCCATTTATATCTCTCGTTCTACACTTAATTTTCTATGATTGCTTTGTCGTCTACTGTATGTACGCTGCTATGACAACACAATTCTCCTTTGGGATTAACATTGTTTTAATAATGTTGAGATCCAGGCCATGAGGAGGCCAATCCATGACTGATAGTGTTCAAACGTGTTTGTTTTTGCTTTTTTTTAATGCAATCAAAGAACTGGCAATATTTTTACTGCTCTGGCCGTGTGTTTAGGGTCATTGTCATGCTGGCAAATTGAGCTGTTGCTATTTACATGTCTCCCAGAGTATGTTGGTGGATCTATAATTTGATGGCACTTTTCTGTGTCCATAATTCAATCAGTTTTGACAAGATCCACAGTAGTGAGTGTCTGCTGGCTGTAGACACTGACTGTCGGGAATCTCTCCTCATGGTTTGAACTAAAAATGTAAAATTTGCATGAATGACTCCATGAGACCTGTTCTATTGATTTTGTCCAGTTCTTGTGTGATTTGATATACCTCAGCCTTTTCTCCATGTTATCCCCCCTTCATGACAGCCGTCTTTCCGCTGAGACCCGATGAGGCTTCTGATTATACTGATCATCTGTTGTATAGGGGTTTTTTTTATATACTCCTTCTTTGTTCCTGCGGTTTTTAAGGACATGTTGCACACCATGCTGAGATATCCCAAGTTTCCAGCTAACAGCTCTTTGGGAATCACCTTGCTGGTGGGAAAAAATACTACTTTATGGCTGTCAAACTGTGTTATCTTTGGCATTTTCATAGATGCAACTACAGACATGGGAAACAAAAAATGTGTTTTGCAACAGGCTGCTAGTAACAAAGATATCGTTTAAAATTGGTTAGTAGAAATGTTGTCGGTATGTGTAGACACAACACTGGTTCATCCCTTGAGTTAGCTGCTTTTTTAATTACTGAATGATTCATAGATCAGTGTTAAGTGATTTAACAAGCAAAAAACACGTTCCTCTGAAAACAGGAAGGTAAAAGGAGTGGACTGAAAATGAAACCTTTGAAGAACCTTCAGAAAGGCTGGAGATTTGTCACTCAAGACCAATTTAAAAAAATGGCAAAAAAGTCTGACTCCTTGGAAGTAAAATATAAAGAAACGAGGGAAGGCTCAAGACTTTTGCACAGTACTGTAAGATTTAAAATGTATATACAGTTAAACACCTTAATAGATGTGTAAAATGAGTCGCATTTCCTTGAGCCCTTTTAAGTAAATTCACTGAAAAACAGCAAAAACATTTTAAAGTTGACTGTACAGCGTTCCAGAAATGAGGCAACCTCACCTTGAACCACATTCATACAACTTCTGCCAAATCCTTCTGACCTGAAGAGCACAGTGTGCACTGTGAACACTCCAAGAAATGCGTGGGAAATATACATAAGCTGCATCGTCTCTGTTTTTGTGAGACAGTGTGTTATCCGCAGATAAATCCTTACAACACAGCAGGAAAACACAGCAGGCAAATCTTGCTTCGGCACTGGTAATGGATTACTTCTTTCATGTCATGTTCTGTGTCTCCAACAAAGAAATAATCCCATTAATGAAAAACCGATTAGAGCCGACCCTGAAGCAGTTCATGCACTGTAACAGAATTTCCCTCGTAATAATTGGCATTTTGCAATTACATTTGCCCTGCATTATTATCCCGGCCCCTCCTCCCCCGCAATAAATCCACAATTAATAAAAATAACAATGCAGAAGTCTAAATAAAATTACCTTAAAACTTCAAAAGATTATTCTCAAACATGACAGTGCATCTGTAAACAAAACCATAATCAAGAGGTATGTAATTACAATGTCTGTCCCACATATGCCGTAATCGGGAAATGTCTCATATTAAATCGCAAGTATGTTGGCTTTTGAACATCTGCTGAGTGAGATGCAGCGCTGCAGACATGAATTAATTAAAATTGCCAGAACGCAAACGCAAGCTATGCGAAGACTAAAGGAGGAGGGGCGCCGAGATGTAGCCAGCTGCGTGCTTTCAAATGGAATCACGCACACAAATACACAACACGCAGTAGGGAGAGGCAGGTGTCAAAAGACTGGATTAAAATGGTTTTCAAGTGTAGCTGTCGAAATGCAGTACATATTAAAAAGTTTCTTGAAGCCTCTGACCTAAAGTTTACTTTCATTCTTGTGTTGTTCAGGCGGCAGGCTGCTATTTTCAGTGGGAAAATACACAAAACAACCTTACAAACTAACACCGAGCACCAAACAGCAGGTAGATGAAGTTAGTGACTACCTGGTGAACTTAATGAGTGCATACCCAGATGCGGCAAGCAGCTGTTGGGAGCGAAAAAAGCTCTATAAATCTTCCACGGGCAACACTACCTGTAGCACCAAACAGAAGACACAGCTGGCAACTAAATTAGCTGGTGAACCCAACAGAGCATGTAGATGCTAAAAAGAAAGATATTTGGATTTCAAATTTAGAGTAAAGAAAAAACCCCAAAAAGCAAGTGAATAATAAACTTGGCTTCAGCAGCTGGATAGAAACACGACCTGAAGTAAATGCACATGTTGTTATTATGACTTCAACGTGTTAACACTGGAGGTGGAAGTATTTATGGCTTATTTCTACTGTGTCCAACTGGCCAAAAAAACAACTTAAGAAGATTTAAGAGGAAATCTAGATGCTACAATTCAATTCACTTTAATTTTATTTATACAGCACTGAATCACAGCAACAGTTGCCTCAATGTGCTTTATATTGTAAAGTAAAGGCCCTGCAATGATACAAAGAAATGGAGGAAACACCGACAATCATACGATTGATTTGAGCAAGTACTTTGGTGACAGTGGGACAGAAAAACTCCCAACAGGAAGTAGTAGTAGTACTACTGTACTACTAGTACAGCAGTAGACATGCATACCCTACAGTAGTACAGTAGGGTGCAGACTTTAAAGCAAAAATGAACATGTTTAAAGGCTGTTGAATGGTCTCTATAGCTACTTAAATTAAGTACATCCATACTGCCTCCATGGGAAATATGAGGGTAAGTAGCAGCTAGATGCTGCTAATAAAATTAACTTGATTAAATGATCAGCAGCAACTCTCAACACAATGCCACAATCCTCCCAGCAGTGGAATTTTCAGCAAATTCACCCCAAAGTCACACTGTACCAAGCTCAGAGAAACTGCAAAAAAAACCAAAAGCTAAATCTCAGATTCTAAGGGCCTCAGGTAGCATTTTAAAAGTTAAAGTTTCTGTCAGTACAAATAGATAAAGATTGAATGGTTATCTTTGGAAAGGTCAAAGCCTCTTCTCTTTAAAAACGAACATGGCAGCACAGCTTAGGTTTGCAAAAGTGCATCTGAACAAAAACCCCAGATTTCTGGAACAATGTCCTTTTGACAGGTGAGACCAAAGTGCAGATGTCTGGCCATAATGCACAGCACCATGTACTGCAAAAACCAAACACAGCATATTAGCACAAACACCTCATACTAACTGTCAACTGCAGCCACAGGGCATCTTGCAGTCACTGAGTTGACCACAAGCCTCTCTGTATAGCAAAATATTGTCAAATCTGAAGATATCTGTCCAACAGCTGAAGTTTGGCCAGAATTAGGTCATGCAACACAACAAGCACGAGCAGTAAATCTGCAAGAAAAGGGCTGATTAAGAAAAAAACCCCAAGGTGCTGCAATGGCCGAATCAAAGTCAAGACCTCAACCTGATTGAAATGCTGTGGCAGGGCTGTAAGAGAGCTGTGCATAAACTAATACCAGCAAACCTCAGCGAACTGAAACAACCTAATATACATTGGGAGAAAATGATAAATTCACAGAAAACTATTAATTCAACTTATTGGGGCTAAAGCTCTTTCTATAAGCTATTGAATCATGGGCTGTGCTTACGTTTCAAGACAATTTTACAGACGTTTTAAAAATAATCCAGAAATCGGGGGATTACATTACAGTGACTATGTCCATCTTTTCTATTCAGTCTATGCTCTTGGCACAACAAATCCTCAATGTGAGAAAAAGAAAAAGCTGGACAGACCTCTACAGATTCCTCACCTAAACCCCATGCAACAACACTGGGCTGTTAAAATCAATTCAAATGCAGTCAACATCACAGTCCAACCTCACTAAAGCCCCTGTGGCTCACTGGGACAAAATCCCCAAACCCAGCATCTGAAATGTTGTAGAAAACCTTCCTGAAAAGCAGAGACTTTATAATAGCATATTAGCTGGCCTGGTTTCGAAATGAGATGTGCACTGAGCCTTTGCAATTCATTCTCAGAATCCATAATTGAGTTCAACTTCAACCATTCGTTAAAGATAAAAGAAATCCGTCTTTGATCTGAACTCTGAAGAAAATTCCAGCATTTGCAACATAAAGGACTCAATTTCGAGCGTTGTTGTATTTTGGTACGACTTTTTTTTTAGTCATCTTACCCTCATACAGCCAGTCAGCGAGGCCATTGAAGACAACTCCTTCTTTGCCAGTGGACACCAGGCGGATCGCTCGACTCTCTACAGTCGTTCTATAGTAGATGTTGTTTTCGAATATGAAGACCTGGACAAAAAGAAGGTGAAACAGTAGCCATCATCATTAATATTTCTTGTACTTTTGCATTAAAAAAATGAAATCTTTAAGCCAAAAATGTAACAGTGTTTTTTTTAATAACAACAAAACATTATCTTAATCCAAGCCGATACACTCTCAGTCAACACCTGCTTAATGCACGAGTGTTAAAAGAAATCTCCCTCATTATAGTTCACACTTGGTTCCTCTTCAACTCGGCATGAAACCATTTCTGTTGCTAATCAAGGTGCTGGAGTCGGCTTCGGCCCTGCAGGCACACACACATTGCTAAAGATGCCAGCCTACAATCCCCCCCCCGCCTTGCTCATTGAGAACTCTGCGCTGTCTGCAGGGGGTCGGCCATGATTGAGCTAAATTGCTGGTTATACTGCTGATTTAAGCCTTTGGCACCCACAGCGGCATCGCCTGAAGGAATTTAAACGCATCGCTGTCAGATGAGCGTGGGACACTTAAAAACCTCTGTCTATACACTCCAGTGATTTCACCGCTTCGACAGGTGCCAGTATGAAGCAGATGAATGCAAGACTGTCTGATGTCTGTAGTTCAGGCTGTGATGGTGTGACTAGCCTGTCAGCTGTACCCTCTTCAGTGAAATTTAAGCATCACATCACTCGTAAGATGGAGGAAAACAGAAAGACAGAAGTCCTTTTAGCTCTGATCTTTGGATGCTATTGAGCAAATCAAAGTTTTATATTGTGGGATCAACATCTGAGGAAAACAGATCAATGCAGGGCAGTGTAAAAAGGAGGGAAGCTGGCAGTTGGCGAGTGTTACAAAGCAGCCGTGGGACAGGATGGACAGCTTTCAAAGAGTTACATTAAAAAAAACAAAACCCAAAACCTCAGCCTACCAAATGATTAAAAGACATGCATTAAGTTTCAGGGTTGAGATTTACTTTCAGAACAAAACTGATACAGTCATAAATAATACTGAATGGCCTCACAGAGCTACAATTGTAGGGCATCCGTATCTGGATTCACGCTCACTGGCTTGGTGATTTTTAATGTTCAAGGGAATTAGATGAGAGAAAAGAGTGAAAGTGCAAAAAGCCAAAAGATAGCCATTTCAAAAGGGCAGAGATGAAAGCAGCAACATCAAAGCTACCTGAGCAGGGCGAGCAGCATGGTTGCTTATTTGTGTTGTTGCAGTTGCGTGCTCGGATGTGTGCTGGTGAGTGAGAAGTTGCGAGACGTCTAATTTTGTCAAATAAAACTTTCACTGGTCATTTTCTCTTAAATCCATCGTCTTATTTGTGTCAATACAATCTCTTTTCCCGCTGTGTGTGTGTGTGTGTGTGTGTGTGTGTGTGTGTGTGTGTGTGTGTGTGTGCATGCATTGACCCAGCCTCACTGATTGCACTGTCATGGTGGAGTAATTGCTTGTGGTTTAATGAGGGGAGCGTCACAGGATTCATCTCCTGGCTCCTCTCACTGTACATCTGATGCTCAGCTGCACGCAGGCACAGGCACAAACACACACGGCACATTTTTCTGTGCTGATGAAACACTTGATGATAAATTGCTCCACTTCTGATAAACTTAATGGGAAATCATTATATTCACAAACTGTGATGGGAAAAAAAAGAAAAAAGAAAAAAAAAGAAAACACATCTCCGGGTCAGAGAGAGAAAAGACGAGAGCTCATCTCATTTTTTTTTTCTTTCCTGCACAACTTTGGTGGTTCATTAAATCAAACGCAGAGCTACAGTAACAGCGTTTGCGAGAGGAACAATCAGGTACATTATTACCATATGCAAATTCACCTGCTTTCTTCCCTCGGCAAAAGGCAAACTCTCATCACACACTTGAAATGTTAATATTTTCTCACAGCCATGTATCTGTAATTTAAGCAAATGATACGATAAGAGCAATTACAGCACAAAGGAAAAGCTTTGAAGTAAAAGCCGATGAAACATGGGGCCGTAACTCGTTTAAGGAACACAATCTAAACAGAAAGCAATTTAAAGTCAACAAGGGAAAAATGGAGTAAGTGAGAGAATGAAACAAAACACCATCAGGTGCTGGATCGATGAAACTTTTAAGCTCAGTAAAGGACGGGCTAGCATTTTTCATACAACAAAACCAATATTGTGTCAACACAGCACTCATCCTTTGCAAACACAATCTAAATATACAGTTTTGTATAACCTAAAAAGGCTAAATGAAGAGCTGTGAGAGCACAGAGCTCTTTTTAGAAGTCTCTCAAACAAGCTGGTGGAATTTGATTTGAAGGAGCAGGTCAGTTGGAAATAGCACGCATGCTTATATTGACAAAACAACATGGCGCCCAGCGCAGCACTGTTGCTTACTAACTTGTTTTAATAGTTTTTAAACAATAAAAGAGCTCAGTAAGGAATAAGCCATAATGAGCTTCAGCTACGCAGGTAAATTGCACGACAGATTCAGCGACGTTCCACGTTTTTCTTTCAGGATATATAATGACAATAGGCAGTTGCAGGTAAGCATAATCATTACCAAGAATAAAAAGATACACAAGTTCATGAGGAAACTGTGCCACTAACGATCGAAAACCAGATTTTTTTAGTGTTTTTTGATGCTTTATAAACTTGGACGTGTAAAATAGTCGCTTACTGCAGCTATTCCTGGATGGTACTTCAGTAAGAATCTACTAGGATCCTTGAAACATGATAACTAACAGTCATCAACCATAAAAAAACTGGATAACCATGCCCCCCTCGGCAATGGCTTTCTGAAAGAAGACAAACTCCAAGTGAAGAGTGCAGCCGTGTCACAGAAAATTGGGCATGTCAAGTGCATTATTCCTGCAGTGCTTCAAGAAAGTCACTGGAGAAAAATGATGCACAAAAGTATGGATTTTATTTTTGGAGACTCTACATGTTCTAAACAAGTCTATATGAAGGTGTGTTCTGTGCATTTTGCATGGTCACGAGATCAAATCAAATATATATATACATAGATATATATGTAAATGCCTTTTGGGTAATTAGAGGACTGTAAAAGTACATTATATTGCCAAAAGTATTCACTCACCCATTGAAATCTTTGAAACCAGATGTTCCAAACACATTCCATGGTCACATGGATGGAATGAATTAGAACTGAGACTGCAAGCCAGGGCTTGTTGTCCAACTAAAATCAAGCACCTAAGCAGGCAGGCTGCTTCTACAAGCATTTATGAAGCTATGGAGCTCTGTGAGTCCCAGTGCCTGGAACTCTTAATGCTTCAGTATACCAAGACATTTTGGGCAATTTTATGCTCACAGTTTTGTGGGAACAGTTTGGGAATGGCCCCTTCCTGTTCCAACATGGCTGCACACCAGTGTACAAATAAGGTCATTAAAGACATGGATGTGGAAGTGGAAGTAGAAGAACTTGACTGGCCTGCACAGAGTCCTGACCTCAACCTGACAGAACATCTTTGAGATGAATTAGAGCAGAGACTGCAAGTCAGGCCTTCTTGTCCAACATCAGCGTCTGACCTTATAACTGTGTTTCTGGAAGAATGGTCAAAAATTCCCATAAACAACCCTAAACCTTGTGGAGAGCTTTCCCAGAAGAGGTGAAGCTGTTATGGCTGCAAAGGGTGGACCGACATCATATTAAACCCTATGGATTAAGAATGGGACGTCACTCAAGTTCATGTGAGTGTGCAGCTAGACTTTTGGCAGTATGGTGTATGTTAGATATGGTTTCCTAAAATAGCTGATTTTCCATAAAAAAGAACAGCTAAACAAATCTCTTCCTTCTAAGAAGAGTTTTCATTATAAAAAAAGTTACAGATTGACCAACAGTATTTGACCTCTACTGAAGTCCATTAAAAACCAGACAAGTATTTTAATCTTTGAGTGTTTCATTGACATCACCAAAATAGTTTTAGTGATTCACAATAGCTGGAAATACTCCAGATACTGTTTTTCTTTCTCAGTAGAGCTCATTTTGAATCCCTTTCTGTATGGAGAGACACATCTTTTAACTATGCTGAATCCAAGGACTTCTGTTTGAACATCTTCATGGAACTATTTCTGTACTCTTCATGTTTTAAAAGGTAAAAGCAGCAAAACATGTTTTTCTTTTGTAAAAAAAAAAAAAAAAGAAGCAATTTTCTGAATGGAAATTCCAAATGGTGAAACTAAATTGAAGATTCAGAATTTGTTTGCATAATCATACAGACTGTCTCCAAGCAACGGCATCCTTGTACATGAGTTGTCCCCAAACGTGGCTGACATCACAGACCAACAGGCGTGGGCACACGTGCCTGCTGACCTCTGTGATGACACTGGCGCGATGCAACCCTTTGCTCATTGCCGTAACCTTGAGGCTTATCTCCAGTCCTACACCCTCAAACATTTGAAGATGTGTCAGAAAGCCAACATATCCTCACCGTGCTGTGGACTAAAATGAAAACAGGGACATGCACTTGCACACAAATCATTGCTATGTGTCTACTGCTCCTCTCCCAGCAACCTCATACTGCTCAAGCCAAGGGTTGTGCCACCAAGATGCCATCTGTCACTGTGTCTCTCACCGGCTCGCGAGCTGTCACAAAGCAAAAATCTTCTTGGCTGACATTGATGGAGGTCAAAGCAAAGGACGTTCACCTCAGAGCTCTTAATGCGGTCATTACAGAGTGCATAAACCTCTTATTACCACAAGGTTTGGCTGTGCCGCTGTGACAAGCCACTGCTGTGCCTCCTCTGCGAGGGCAGACTGATACTGACAGAGCTCCACCTGCGAGCTAGAACTCAGGGAGTGTAATCTCAAGGGTACGGGCTTCTTACCAGCTGCTGGCCTTGGGGCCCCCATCCGGCAAACTGCAGGAAAGCTTCATGCACCTCAGGGGGATTTAAAGGCCACGTTTCCCTGTGAACACAACACATCATGAAAACATACTTGCTGGTTTGTATACTGCATCCAAATCACATGTGTTATATGCCAATATAAATGCACAGTCAGACAAAGAAGTCGTGTGCTTTTCAGCCTTGTTCCCTCACTGTAGGCTTCATCAATCAACCA
This sequence comes from Oreochromis aureus, assembly GCF_013358895.1. Taxonomy (NCBI): domain Eukaryota; kingdom Metazoa; phylum Chordata; class Actinopteri; order Cichliformes; family Cichlidae; genus Oreochromis; species Oreochromis aureus. The sequence goes on from NC_052959.1 coordinate 16,335,308, forward strand.
TGTCCTTTTTTTAGCACAAGCTGACTTTGCTTGGCTTGCTACAAATACAGAACAGTAGGGAACTAAGCAGACATAGATGGATGAAAGGCTAAAAAACAGGCCAAAAAGCTTCACACCAAGCTAAAGTGAATTAAAAAGCATTCCCATAAGATTCTAGAGCACGCAGGTAAATGGCGCTGATGTCAGTGCCAGGCTACATATGGTCAGAGTAAAGACGTGTCGAGGAAGAGGACAGAAAGTTTGTATTTACTGTGTCACGAGACTGTAAATGATGTACTTCGCCTCATAGGAGTGTTGGTATTTCTGTGGAAGAGAACAAAGTTGCGGTCAAGAAAGGACAAACTCTGAGAAAACAAAATATTCCAGCTAGATTTCTCACCGGTTTTACTTCAAAGGCAAACAGCACATGTTGCATGTCTGGAGACACTTGGTACTTGGCAGCTCTGGATCGATCCTGGATGGGATACAGACAAAAACACACACAGACACACTCACATTAGGAACACACTCAGTACAGCAGCAGCAGTCGATAGTAAAGTTACTGTTCTTGGAGAAAATGTACTCACAAACAGCTGGTTTGGAACGACAACCCTTTGCTCCATGGTGTCAGTGTTAAGCTGGACAACGTCCCCTTCCGCTGTACGATACAGCAGCTCATTGTCTTTAAATGAAAAGCAAACACCAGAGGGTGAGATGATATTTCATACAGTTCCTGTTCCCAGATACAGACAATGATAGTGCAGCAAGTATGGTTTTCCTGTTGTGTAATAACTACTGTGACAGGTCCCACCACAAGGGCAGTTCTCGGTATATACACTACAGGGACAAAAGTATAAATCCACACCTTTAATCCAGTGTTAATTTTCCAAATGAGTAGCCCCCTTGGGAAAAACTGGGAAACTGGGACTGTTGTGGAGGGTCCATGTCATCTCAATCTTTGTATTCCAGTTTTCAGTCCTCTTGCCACAGGTGTATACGATCAAATATCTAGCCATGAAGCCTGCCTTTACAAACATCTGTGAAAGAATGGCTCTTTCTGAATTCAAGTGTCGTACTGTAATAGAAGGGCCACCGTTTGTGAAATTTCTTCCATCCTAGACACTTCACGATCAGCTGTAATTGGTATTATTGCAAAGCGGGATTAACATCAGCAAAATAACTGCATGCTGGGAGTTTCATGTCATTGGTTTCCATGGTTAAACAGCTCGAGTAGGTGTAATATTTAGGTAGCTTGGTAGTACATGACTACCTGTAGACAGAAGTTGTCAACACAATAACAGTTTAAATAAAAGCACGATTTGAAGATGGGTTTAGTATGACCACTAATTAGAAATAATGTAGTAATGACCACCTTATTACACCACTCCACTTTAGTATCCAGTTTAACCTACAATTTGCCAAATGCTTTAAAATTTTTCTTGGATGATTTTTTGAGCACTTTGGGAACATAGAGGTGAAGCGCAAAGACTAAAACTCAACATCATTACTGTTTAAGTTGATATGACAACATTACTCATCATTTATTTATGCATCCAACAGTTACAGAGCAATATAAATAACTTGGGGTTCATAGGAATATCTCTTTTTAGCCATCAAAGGCTCAACCAAGTTCACCAGCTAGTTGCTTGTATGAATTCTGGTTCCGGGCAGGTTATGTACAGCTAAGTGTTTTTAACGAAGCCAGTTATAATTTAAAGCAGCAGTAAGCTGCCAAACAGGCCTTTCATCTGGTTTATATGACAACTACAGGGTTTATCTTATGATCTAACAGTAATGAATCACGTATCTCCTGCTGGTCAGTGTTAGAAAGGCTCTGAGTATTCGATGTGCCAGCAACCTTAGGTTAGCACTGAGAGAGAGGTTCATGTTTTCTTTCCTCTAAAGGGAAGTGTCTCCTTAAGAAGTTTTAAATGAAACACTATTTTCTTCATCAGCCTGAATGTTACAATTCACAGACTTCCATATCAATATCCTAAAGCTGATAGTATCTGATTTTAAACATATAATAATAATAAAAAAATGTTACAATGAAAGCGTCTCAGCTCAGGCTGAAACAGGTAAGTAAAATACATTTTGCTACCATCTGTCTGTGTCACTCAAAAACGCTTGTCTCGCATCCCATCATTGACAATTTTCAGGAACTACAGATGCATATAAAATGTGTCATTTTCAGCCAAATTTAATTAATTAATTTTATGAGAAACATTTCAGCTGGAAGTCATAAAGTTTTTTTTGGCCATTCAGTCGATGCTTTTTTCTGTAGTTTCAGAAGCTTTTTAAATTATCATAAATAATATTAATAATATATAACTACTGATCCCCCGCACAGTATCACATATATGCTTCAGTGATTCTTAATTATTCAAATTTGTACTGCTAGCATTTTTTTTACCATGATAAAACCCTGATTTACAAAAACTTAATTTGAAATATTAACGACTAATTGCAGCCCATCAAGGCGCCACTGTTTCAGTTATCCGGTACATCAGGCATAGCCGTCATTGCTTTGTGTACTTCTCTCATATGTATGACCTGTGATATGAATTTTAATTAATTGAAAAGTTTTATTTTAAAAGGTACATGTAAAACATTTGATTTTATTCATTACTAAAAAAAAACCCAACACAAAACTGTTTCTGTCTTTTATCCTGTTTTTCTTCTCTCACCCCAACCGGTTGCAGCAGTTGGCCCCGCCCCTCCCTGAGCCTGGTTCTGCCGGAGGTTTCTTCCTGTTAAAAGGGAGTTTTTCCTTCCCACTGTCGCCAGTGCTTGCTCATAGGGGGTCATATGATTGTTGGGTTTTTCTCTGTACGTATTATTGTAGGGTGTACCTTGCAATATAAAGCACCTTGAGGCGACTGTTGTTGCGATTTGGTGCTGTATAAATAAAACTGAATTGAATTGAATAAACTATGTTGCAAAGAAAGACCTCAAAATACAACCTCAGTGCAATAAAAGTCAGTTCATCTGTGACTACTGCAACAAAAGTAATTATACAGTTCCAATTAAAGCTAACTGCATCGACATATTTAAGGAAGCCTGAGGAAACCACTGCTTTCTCACTCCACCTGGTAAGGACTCACCTGAACAAAGCAGAGCGAACTAGAGGACTGACCTTAAGCTGAAACATTGCTGTAGCAGTGGTTAGGAGGGACTGTGAAAGGCTTTTCTTTTCAGAGCAGGCCGCTCCATTTTGTAATGACTTAGAGGTCATGATGACCGAGCTGTCTCTAACAAGAGTCTCTCAAAATCTGTGCCTAAGATGCGCTCTCCTATCTAATATTAGAAACTCAGACAGCGATCTTGCCTAAATAACGTTTCCACTCCTTCTAGACTAAAGGTGAAGGAGTTCTGTTAGCCTTTTCTGGATGATTGAGTAGATGTGGACAAATTGTAGGAGTGTAGAATGAATGCACCCTGTTGCAGGGTGTCATATGGACCTTTGTGGTCATTTTTGCACTCCCTTGTTTCTGCTGAGGTATGGGAGGAGCCGGATTGCCAAAAGGATTTGGGCAAAAAGCATAATTTTGCAGTTTATGCGAGTTTGCATTGAGACAGATTTCTGTGACAACAAAGACAGGACGAAGGACATCGCGTGAAACTGTCCTCTTGTCAAGAGAAGTATTTTTCATGTTTCTCACACAACATGAAAAAGAAAAGAAAAACATTATTAGCAGATCTAATGTGTCCGCTGATGACACGGCAAAGACCAGTGACCTGTGTTACCGATCACAAAACACTGATGAAGGAGGTATTTTCAAACATGAAAACATGACGCCTAACACACTCCAACAAACACAAAGTTTTTAAAGAAGACAAAAACTGAAAACATGGGCGGGGATGTTCGCTGAATGAAAACCACTGGAAAATCTTTGGATTATTTTAAAAGTGGAGGGTAGAGCAACAAAACCCCCGCAGCAAAGAGCAGATGAAAGAAAAACATCTGCGAGAAAGAGGAGAACATTTCTCCACCATCTGGCATCATCTTTGCCCAAGAAGATTGAGTCTGTCATCAAATATAAAGATGGGCATGCAAAATATAAAAGGATGGGAGTCCGCTGAGGAAGGATGTACTAATTTTTTGTTGTTGTTGCTGTTGGTTGTGAAAGGGCTCTGTTTAAAGTTGCCTTCACTCTTCTAGGGTAAAACTGGATTAAATGGATTGAATTTAATGAGGATGGAGTGAGTTTTGTTATATACTGTATGCTCTGTTCTCTGTGTGTATTTCAAAAATCCGAGCGCTTCAGACAGACAGTGGGAGCTCTTTGTTTTAGAGATCAATCCGAAGGTCGAATACTTTGCCTTTGAATCGGAGTCTGTGAGAAACTCATAGGTGAGTCCAAAGACTACCGATGCGAGCGGTGATCAAAGAGCAGCGGGGATCAATTACGCACCGCTGTGAATGAAGCCCACAAAATATTGATGAGGACTGCTCAAGTGTGAGCTTGTCCCATCGGGTTTCTTATCAGAAGGTCATTAGCGCCAAATGGGGGTTGATTGCATTAATGTAGCTGACAAGATGCAATGTCACGTAATTGATTGCTGGAGTTTCGTCAGGTGCCGAGGACGTTTTCATCAGGGCTGTGAGCGAAGGGCACAGAAACACGCAAACTTAACTAATTATATGTTAATAAGCCCGTAATGTAAGTAATCAGTCGAACAATCTACACAGTGGAACAAAAGGACAGATGTAAGGTCGTTTCGTGCTTGTGCGCTACATGAAAAGTAACAGCTGCATTTAAAAGTACACATGCGAGTCTTTGGGTGTCAGGCTAATAACCGCTGTACGACTTTTACAAAGAGGTTCAATGCAGCACTTTCACTTCTCAAAGAAGGTCTGAACATTGTTTACTAATTAAGGCAGCATTTCTGTATGACTGTAAGAACCATAAAGCAGAACTCAGATTTGCAAAAATTTCAGAAAATATAAATGTTTTATGACTCATCTTCTAGATTTGATTTTATGTCTGCCCAAATATGCTTTTTCTCCCCCCTAATCAATCGCCTTCTTCTCATCTCTCAGCAAACAGAAATTTAAAAAGTAGTGCATACAGAGAGGGGAGCACAAAAACAAACAGCAACCAAATTATTTTTTTAGTTTTAGACTCTGTGTGTGTCTTTCATTGAGATACTGGATGAGTTAAAAATTGATTGAAATCTGAATCAGAACTTTATTTTGAACGTATAAGAGCCCAAACCTCCACCAAGGCAGCGAGCGACCCGTTTTTAGTTCTGATGGAACCTCCACAAGACTAATAACTGTGCTTTTCTTAACTCATATTTTATTGTTTTACCAATGCTAAAGTTTACACAACATATATTTTTTGTGTTTAGGAAATTGCAAAAAAATATATGTTGTGTAAACTTTAGGAATTACATTGGTCAATAAAATATGAGTTAAGAAAAGCACAGTTATTGTCTTGTAAACACTCTAAACTTGAAATTATAAGTTATCCATCAGAACCTAAAACGTAAATGCAGTCGGTTGCCTTGAGTTTCTGGGTTTTCGCAACAATTTTTTTTTACAGTGTTCTCTGCTCAGTATTTACTTTTATGGGAACAGTATTGCATCAACATTCATTTTGCTTTATTTGCTTTATTCAATTTTACTTTACAAGTGCAACATAATATGCCGTTATGTAAAGTTATTCATATGTAATGTACACTACAACCACTGTAGCCCCTACAGCAGGAACGTCAAACTAATTTTACATCATCCCACTTTTATTTTAATTGGCCTGGATCAGTGAGGCTACATGATAAATGTGTAAAATTACAGAAACCATTCTAGCAGTTCATTGCCCAGACTATCCTCTAATTATAAAATATAGTTTTTGTTAATTCACAGAAAAATCTGGGGTGTTTTTTTTGTTTAGTTTTTTTAAAAACAGAAATTTCTAAAAGAACAGGAACTTTTCTGTCATTTAATTGTGCATCTATTACTTAATTAGTTTGGTTTTATATGAATGGAAAACACTCAACATGTTCCAAATGTCCAGTGAACCAGATTGGAGTGATTGCCGGGTTGTTTCTTGCCCCCAGGCTATATGTTTGACACCCCTGCCCTACCAAGGAATCCACTCAGAGTCATAATGTAGCGCTTTAAATATTTAACACCCTGCTGAATGAAACTGAGAATGAAGTTCAGAGGGAAAAACGATTTGGATGAGCTATTAAAATCAGAGACATTTGTACTGGGTAAGCTGAAGCCAAAAGCCAAAAGGGTAGAAAACACTGCTTTAATGTTTAGCTTTGTTGTGCTTTTAAAAACTTCTTATACTATTCTCTCTGTATGATATGAATCTTAAAAAGAAGTAACTACTGGTAACTTCTGTGGTCTGTGGCAACGCGTGCCATTTGTTTTGCTGTTGTTTGCTGGGAGGGCATCATCAGTGCCACACATGCCAGCAGGATCAACAAGACTGGAATCATCATTGCCATCACTGGAGGCACTGAGTCAGTGAGAGACAGGGGGTCACTGAACATGGACAACCCATCGCACCCACTCCATTGCACACTACAGAGGCAGCAGGGCTGACATGAAGAACGCTTCAGGAAAAATCATTCCTCTGTAAAAAAAGTACAACAGCTCTCTTTTATTTGTGACAGGTGAACACGCCTGTCAGCACATACAGACATCTCTGTATCAAACCTTCTTGCTGCTGTTTCTTTTATTTATACTGTTCGTGTTATTTATTACAGGAGGCAGAACTGCAGGTGGCATAGTTGAAGGGGGACGAGATTAGAAATGAGTACATCAGAGAGACAACTGAGGTCGTGCAGTTTGGAGTTAGAGAGGCAAGGCTGAGATGGTTTGGACATGTGCAGAGGAGGGATGGTGGATATATTAGACACAGTATGCTTAATATGGAGCTGCCAGGCAGGAGGAAAAGAGAAAAAGAGTCATGGATGTGGTGAAGGAGGACATGCAGAGGGTTGGTGTGACAGAGGATGGTAGAGATAGATAGAATCTTCTGCCTCCATCTCTTCTTTCTCTATCTCTCTATATGGATGCAATGTTATTACAAAGTAGTGCTGATTCAACAACATAAAGCACTTCTCCTGTTGAACACCAGGGGGCACAGACTTAGCTGATCCAGCTTTTATGAGCTCAGGTGGCAGCTTCCTATTCTCTACCTTATTAAGGTAAAAGAGGACACAGCGAAGCTGATTAAGTGTGCATATTTAAACTTGGACTGGCACACAGCATGCTCAGTTTGTATTACATGGCTTAAAGGCCGACTCCAAGGATGTAACGTGTGTTAAAGGTGAATAATCAGAGTTATTGTTTGTTGAACTAACTGTAATGTTTATTTGAGGTAGTGTGGAACAAGCAGGTTTAAAAATATTTCATATTTTATTTGCTCAGTTACATCAGTTTATTTGTGCTGTTGCAGCTCGCTCAGCAACTTACTCAAAACCAATCCCTCATTTGTATCTTTTAAGGACAGGACAGTTCAATAAATGCAAAACTTTAGATATAGAAACACTGCACTCGTTAGCGTCAGATATTTTGCACCGTTTCTTTCTTTTTTCTTCATTTTGCTTTTCTTTGTTCTTTATGAATCATTTCTATGCCTCCCTTTATTGTTGGCTGTCTGGTTTTGGGCTTGCTCTAGCACGTTGGCTGTGTGTGACTTGACTATCTATGTTTCTCACTCAGAAAATATAATCACTCTATTGTACTATACTGTATGGACAAACTAAGAAAATGTGTTACCAATCAAAGGTTTTACAACATCTGAACAAATAAAGTTTCATTTTCTCTCTAGAAATCTTCTAATCCTAAATGAAAACAGTTTTTCTTCTCATCCAGCAGCCAAACACATGATTTGAATTCTTTCTGCAATGAAAATAAATCAGTGGTTTTGAAAAGGTCAGCATAAAAATGTGGTGTATCATTTGCAGGCTTTTTTTCTTTCACCCCTCCATTAAGTTCATTACAAAACCAGCTTGATCTGGACTTCCCATGTAATGAAGGTGTTTTGCTGTAGGATGAACCCTCGGGCTTCCTGCGTTACTCAGCTTTTCCCCATAATTTCAATGCCAATATAAACTTCTTCCTTCTGCACCACTGTAGTCCTAATGATGTATCAGTGGGTTTAGTAACACAGGGTGCTCCAACACTTTCTTTGTACCGACAGAGTGTTTTGTAAGTATTCAACAAAAAGTTTGGACACTTCTGCAACAACTTTTCAAGGCTTCCTCTAAATCCAATGCTGCAGGAAATATGTCAGTTATCCAATTTGTTAATCGCTGGAAGAAGGCCGGATTTCTTTTAGAATTTATACGATGATACCTACATTTTTATTTTTTTATTTATTTTTTAAAACCTTGAACAGTTTACAGTTATTGAATGGAGTTGAACTGCCTGAACTTGAATAATAGGTGGAAAAACCGGGCTGCTGCATGTACGTGTACACCAGATTTTGATGCCAATGTTATGTTCTGTGTGACGGCTGTCATAAAGCATCTGGATGTGTTCTGTGTTTTGACACGAGAGACGGATTTTAAATGTCAAACACACGTTTGCTCACTCACCGCTCAGCCATTTAGCGTCCGGGTCATGGATGTGAAGGTCTGCACCAAAAACATCTTCCACGGTTACTTTCTTCTTAAGGGCCAGGCTGTCATCTTCACCTGTCAGAGCATTTCACAAAAGTCTAAACACGCATAAATTGAACATGACACACAGAAGCCCACATATTTATGGTCATAAATTATTCTGCGGTATAGCTGTCTTTCGGTCTTGACAGATTTTTTATTTTATTTTATAGCAAACACTGAAGGAAATATTTAGACTTTTTTATCAACATGTTTGCTTTACTGTACATTCCTCTTCTGTCTCTGGAGGTGGTGGAATCCAGCAACTATTCCCCTGCTATAGGTGGGTCAATTTAGCACAAAGAACAAACAAGAAAGAGGCCCCTGGTATTGCTCTGTTGGTCTAAGAGCATCAGTTCCCATCTTCCTGCTGAGTTTTTCAGCAGCCGCCTGGCGACTCAAAACCCAAAATGAGATCTGAAGCCGACAGCTGAGCTGCAGGTGGAGCAGACAACAGGGGAGCAACAAGCGAGTGAGTTTGGATGTGAGGAAGGAAAAATGGTGAACATTTGAACCCTTTTGGCATCTTATAGAACACCTTTACACAGAAAAGCACCGTTAAGACAGGAGTTGTCACGACGGCTGACAGCCCGGTCTTACTGTACAAAACGGGAAGTTGACAGATTCTTCGGCGCTCTTCGCGTTGTGACTGAGCTTCGAGATGTGTTCGTGTAAATACCACATCGAGTGTTGTCGAGTGTTTACTGACTTGAAACGTCATAGAAACTCTCCTGCCTGGTAAGAATCTGCAGAGTGAGGGGAGAAAGCTAATTTCCGGCATGAGGCAAACAGTGTTCTGATGCTTTGCCAATCTGACAAATGGCTGGAGTTCTTACAGCATAATGATCTCCATTAAACAGGCCTGAATGGAATTGCGCATTAAAAGGGCCATTACCTAGTGAGACGATGACTGGTAGAACTGGTGTAAAATCACAAGCAGAGAAACAATGTCCTCTGTAAAACCTTTCCTCGTGGAAAAAAGGTTGTCAAATCAAGACAACTGCGATTTCATGTGAGGCGTTTCTGCAATGAGGAAATTCAGCAAACGCCTCTTTCAGTGCTACGTGTTCATGTAGATTGTTTTGGAAGTATTGGCTATACTAATTAAAGTAGGCAGCACTTGGCAAAAAGTACTTGATTTTAGTTCTTTCTGCAAAGCGTCTGTTTATAACAGCCATAAAAAATGTTGTGAATCATATGAATGTTTTGATTAAGCCATAAGATTCAGCTGGACCCCAGGATTCCCATGTTTTGTGTCTTTTAGTCCTAATGATGCATCAGAGGATCCACCACTTTTGTTCAAAAATCATCCACTCGTCAGTAGCTTCATCACAGGTCCACATCCATAAGAAAGTCTGTAGTTGGATACAAAGAATAACAATCATGAAGATGCGTCTGCACTCTGGACCAATCAGGAGACTCGACTCATCTTTTAATTCAGCAAAGCAGGAAGCGTTTTAGCCGGAACTGTTTCAGAGAACTGTCCACAGTTCAGGAATACTTAGTTACCGTTTGGACATTTTGTCTTTCCAGTGTTCATTACTTGTGTATTGCCATAAATATAGAGATATATATTTTGCTCCCATGTCTGACGCATTAAGGGACCGTCAGACATTTCTCAAGCTCGCGTCATGTGTGCAGTGCCTCAGTACTAAGCACACATACATTTTCCTAAGCAAGGGCGCTGCTCTTTATTGATAATCCTTACATTTGAAAGATCTCCAAAGTATTCTTCTTCTCTTTTGTTTTCATTTATGCATTCTATATTGGTTAATTCACACCATCCTGTTAGCTTATCTATGAAAGACATGCCAAGACGTGCACATAATGCACACACATACATGCCTACAGAGAGATGTTTCTCAAGTGAATTTGTTGTCATCGCAGTCTTTAGGAAGCTTGTGCATAATCATTACTCATCATTACATCATCTTTCCGCCTGCCTTCTTTGAGCCAATCAGCCTCGACTCTGCGTGGTTTAAATCTGCGCTCTCTGTCATTTTCCCTTTCAGACTAAACTTCGTGCAACTCACCTACTCTGCATCTCCACCTCACACACCTCAGTCAGAGATCCATCCAAGCCTCCCTCCACCACCACCAGGGTCTAGACTCCGGAGGGTTTCTGTTCTAAATCCTATCACCGCTGAGATTCCATTAAGCCATGATGGGTCATCAGGGTCTAATCGTCAGATACATTAATTCATTTCTCTATCTCAGTAAACCATGGTCCATTTTTCCAAGTTATCTCTCCTTATTTAAGCATTTCATTGCACAACTGATTTACAGACTCAGCACCTCACATTTCTTTCACTCATCATCAGAGAAGTCACATCAGTGTCCCTTAAACTGATTCTGTACTTTGTAGAGGCAGAGCGTTTGTAAAAAAATAAAATAAAATAAAAAAGTTTGGGAACCTGCACAAATTCTTTGCATCAACTTTCAAGGCTTCCTTTAAATCCACTGCTGAAGGAAATATGTCAGTTATCCGAATCCTTAATCCCTGAAAAAGTCCTGGTTTCTTTCAGAATTTATACAATGATACCTAAAAAATGTTTACCTATTGAAATGATGACGGGTAAAACTGGTGTAAAATCACAAGCAGAGAAACAATGTCCTCTGCAAAACCTTAAAGAGAGAAGCATGTCAATTCAAGACCGCTGCCTAGGAAGCGAGAAAAAAGCAGGAAATTAAAGCGATTTCATCCAAGGTGTGTTTGCAATGGGGAAATTCAGCATACTCCTCTCTTAGTGTTCTACATTTATGTAGATTGTTTGGGTATGAGCTGCCCAGTTTTCCAGATATCGCTTATAATATTTACAGTAGATGGCAGTTGCTTTGTGGTGCACAAAATGCCAAAAATACCTTTAGAAGCTCAGCAGCAGTGTCTCTTTCCATTTACCATAAACCATTAAACCAGGAGTTTAATACAAGAAATATTTTATTCCCACCAAACATTACAGCCCGGCTAAGACGGACGCCATTAATGCTTACATCCTGTCATGAGCACGAGCCTCTCTTTACGGCCAGATAAATGCTTCCTTCTGCACACTATGTGTGTAGAATTTGTGTGCACTGAAAAACAGCTAAAGTACTTTTCTCTCTCCTCACCTTGATTACTTGCCAGGAAAATATAAAAGCTTCACATATTCTAATGGATTTTGGTGCGACATTACGACACAGCCCAACAATGATTAGCTGCTCATGAGAATCCAAGGCTTTTGGAGGTATTTTCAATAACTTCTGCAACTTTTGGCACACTGTATTGCAATTATTTTAGCATTTAGTATTTTATAGAATCAGCTGAGGTGACAGTGTAGCTTTGTCAGAGCTTTGCCCTCTCAGAGCTTCATCTCACTTGTCTAATGCTTTTTGCTATTCAAGTTCACGTTTCTTTAATCAGTACCCTTAGGTAGATTTATTTTGCAGTGAAAAGAGCTGGCACCCTTCAGACACAGACACTAGACAGTGTTAGTTAGTTATTTCAAAAAAAAAAGCTCCATACTTCACTGAGACCACAGTTTCAACCCCTCCCCCACTACCTACAGTATACTAATAGATACATTTGAAAAAGAGCTACTGTTATAAATAGATAAATAAATATAGAGAAATATAAATAAATTAGTGCTGTCAGCGTTAATCACTGCGCTAACGCATTAACGAGCTAACCGCGCTAACGCGTTAACAAGCTAACCGCGCTAACAAGCTAACTGCGCTTATGTGTTGACGCTGTGCAGCCCCACGCGTTAACTCGCTAACGGAGATTTGCGGCGTTAATGCTGTTATGGCGTTAACGTCATTTTAACGAGATTAACACTGACAGCACTAAAATACATATAAGTAAATATACCTAAAGATCCTGATTTATATCTCATCTGTCTGAATGCTGAATATCAACATGTCAGAGACATTCAGAGATGGCAAAACCACAGACATACTTTCAAGCAGAAGTACAGATACTTCAAAACTGTGTTCAAAACTACCCCAGTAAGAGTTCTGATGTATCTTCTTTACTTTACATGCTCTAAAATGAACTCAAAGTCTGAAAGTAAAAAGCAGCTTTTCTAGAGCTCTTGTTGTGCCAAGCTAACTGAACTTAATGCTATTTTAATGCAATAACAGATTAATTTTAGTACACGGGAATACAAACTTTATTTTTGATTTTGCTTCCACAACTAAACCAAAAAATACAGGGTTGAAGTGGGATTCGGCAGGTGAACCACTACAAATTATCTTAGGAACACTAAGTTGTTGTAGTGGGTCAGTGTTGGAGAAAAGAATCTCATTAATTTCTGTTGTGAGCTCCAGGCTGCGATCAGCTGACCTGCTGCTCTTGGTGGATTTACACAACTGAACTCAACAACAGGCAAGCAGATGTTTTGATTTTTGTTTACTTTCTTGGCAGATTTCCATCAGCTACACTGACAGTATAGTGTTTATTCTGTCTTTATACTAGACCATATGCAGCTGGGATAAATACTGAATTCAGTTACTGAATTCACCACAGTACAACAAGCTAACCTGTTTATCCTGCACTAAACTGCAGAGCACTTGAATAACACAAAGTTAGTATAAAAATTAGATTGTTTTGCAGGACGTTTCACAATATGAAAAAAAAAACAACTTTATTTCATATACAGATCCAATGCAAGATTAAAAAATGAGGACACTACATGTAAGCTTTATATTTCCAGTTTATCAGATACCACTGAGAACTATCTTATCTTATCTTTAAATCTGTCCTCTCATCTTCCTCTCCTGTCCTGTTCTGAAAATGTAAGGATTAAAAGTGCAGATACTTGTGTAAAAATGTAGGGAATAAAAGTAAAAAATATGTCAAATAAATAAAACTCAAGTAAAGTACAGATACTTGAAAATACTACTTCAGTACAGTAAAAGTACAGTGTCTGGAAATATTAAAGAGAAGACTGTAATTTTTGCATGAGTTTAAATTGTTGGCATAGTCAGTTATGAATGCACATAATTCCTAGGAAACTGGACGGGTAACGTGATGCAAATTACTCATTTTGTTTGAATAAATGTAATAACCTAAGAGGATTAAGCATCCTTGGCATCCTTGGAAATACACACCCACTGAGTGTTAGCATATTTGCATGCAAGTTTGTGTATTTGTGTGCATTTATGGCTATACATACCAGGGCTGAGCAGGATAACAGAGGTGACAATCAGAGAGCAGATGATCAGGATCACCAGCAGGGCTATGGCTATTCCCTTCCAGTTCCTCTGAGGTGGGGCGCTGCCAACAAGGTCCTGAAAAACATAAATATTACATTACAATGAGGCAAAAACAAACAGGAGGAAAAAAAATACCACCTATCAAGCACCCGTAGGCAGCAAATAAAGTACTTCCAGTGCTATAATTCTACTGCACTGTAGAAGATGTTGTGCAACGACATTCAGGTGATTGTATTTTTTTGTACAATGGTTTAGAGTTCATCTCATCATAAATAAAAAAAGAAGTATTTTGTACTGTCACAGTCGGAGGTAGAGATTGGCCGGAGGACAGCTCATTCTGTCAGACAGATGCTGACAACTCAGCCACTTGTGCGCAGTAACAGCGCATCATCTAGTTGCTCCCCGCTGCTCGTATACGAAGAGTCCCCGCAGCTTCGCCTGATAGCTGGAGCGGCGCTACGGCTTCAACACAGACACAACAGGCAGAATAATGAGCTGCTCTCCTCACGGAGCCCAGCAGATGGTAGATGGCTAATCAACACTGTTTGAAACGCACGTACTGCAAAAATCCACAGGACACACAAAACACTTTAAGTGCAAAAGTGCAGCATGCAGCAGTGAGAAGACTGACCAACAATCAAAAACACATCTTCAAGTATTTCAATGTAAAAGCCCTCCGAGTGGCTTTACTGTGTGATTTGCCGGCACAAGCACGCGCCATCAACCGCCTCTTGACACACTGCGTCCATTAGAAAGCAACGGGAACAGACAGTTTTCTGGAATAACTGCAGATGAGTGCTAACCTCCTGAACTCGGAGCTGTCTTTCACTCACTCTGCCTTTAAGATTGGAGGGTTTGTAGCTGCGCTTGCCGGGCACACATGTCAAATATTTCCATTTTCAAGACCGATTAGACTATTTAGAAATGTCATCATCTCACACATAGATCCTTTTAGAAAGTAGTGTCCAACTTTGTTTGGGTTTTTTTGCACTTTAGTATGCTGTATATTTAAGACTCTATTTTTCAGATTATTGAAACTCAAAAACTGAAATTTTTTGAGTTTCAATTACTTCTCTTCATCAGACTGACTTGCACGCCATCTTTAGGTCTCCCCACAAGGCTTAAAGCTCAGGCTGGGCCCTTCTGGATAGTCATGACTTTGCATTGTCCTGGCAGTATGTCTTGGGTCACTATTGTGCCAAAGGTGAATCAATGTTACAGTTGCAGGTCTGTGCAAGCAGAAAAAAAGGGACCTGCGTCTTTCTAAAAGAGCTTGCTGTTTTCAGTTCAGTGGCACACTGTGTGACTTTTACAGAAATGGAAACAGTCAATAAAATAACTACCACAGCATGCCCATCTCCTCACCAACCTTCTCGCTCTCGTACAGGGCAGAGTTTCCACAGCTGCTCCAGTTATTTGACCATTTACCATTTAAGCACAGAGGAAGGTTATTATGGAAAACAAAGGCACTATCACCATTTTTTTCCTTCAGCAGACAGTGGCAGAGAGAAATGAACTGTGAGAGTGAGGTTTTCACAGGTGCACACATGCAGTCCTCTGAATAACCATCTTTAGCAGCAATAACTTGAAGTAATCATTTTCTGTATGACTTGTTTCTCACATTATTGTGGAGGAATTGTGCCCCCTTGTCTTTACAGCATCGCTTCACTTCATTGAGGTATGTGGGCATTTGTTTATGCGCATTCAGATCAGATTGAGGTCTGGACTCTGACTGGACCAAAGCAACACCTTTATTCTTTTCTTTTTCAGTCACTCTGTTGTAGATTTGTTGCTGTGCTTGGGATCATTGTACTGTTGCATGACCCAGTTTCGGACAGGCTTTTGACTCTGGAACAGAGGAGCTTATGGTCAACTCAATGATCAACAATGTGCTTGACAGGTGGTATGAGGGCCTTACACTGATTTGGTTTTCAGTGACACTGTGCATTTTAGTCAGACATCCCCACTTTGATCTCATCTATCCAACAGACATTGTTCCAGAGGTCTTGAGATTTATTCAGATGCAGCAAACTAAAGCTGTGCTGCCAGGTTCTTTTTAGAGAGAAGAGGATTTCTCCTGGAAACCCTTCCAAACAAGCCATACTTTTTCAGTCTTTTTCTAATTGTGCTGTCATGAAGTTTAACATTAAACATGCTAAGTGAGGCCTGCAGATTCTGAGATGTAGCTCCTGGTTATTTTGCAGTTTCTCTGAGCACTGAGCAGTCTGACCCGACACGTGTTGATGACCAATTAACCACTAGAATTTCTAAATTCTGTGCAAAAACATGCTTTAACACTATAATTATGGGTTATTGCTAATATACTGGTGTGGAAAATTATATTAATTTTATTGTAATTGAAGTGTGTAAAGTGAAGGCTCTGAAGCGACCCATTAGGGTATCGCTCTACTCGATTGCATCCAGCGTGTTGAAGGGTCGAGGTTAGAAATTGCAGCCAGATATGATTTCCGTGCATCATGCTTGCCAGCCATGTGGCCCCACAAACAGACACGCACATTTGCACATTAATGCCTCTGGTCACAGTCAGTGAGACAAGTGAGCAGCTTCAGCCACCCGTATCAGTCCAGCTGCTCATAACCATGTTACCAATTAGTCCTGGTCTCTCTCTGCCTGTAGTCAGGAGAGTGGTTATACGGTACGGAGGGGCTCAGTGAACCACTCACAAGTTAATGAGGGGTGCGTGTACACAGGAGAGAGAAGCAGACAGCTCAACTGGTGAGCAGAGACAGCGCTTCTTATATATTTGAAGACTTTAGCAAGTTACGATACAGTAAATGTTTAAAATGATCCTTTGTGTACGGCACCTGTGTGTGTTTACTTTGCTTGCGCACCTACTGTCTCTGCACAGTTTGTCTCACAGCAAAGCAAATCAATAGTGAAGGCAGAGAGTACATATAGAAAAACAGCAGGCACATCAATAAGTTGATGCATTGCTGCAGAGGTAAGGATTTTCACAACAGCGTGTATGGAGTCGTATGCTGGGTTCATAAGATATTAATCTCCCTGTGTTATCGCGCCCCAATAGGAAAGACACGATATCTGCAATCACTTCAGACTTCTGACCGAGCCAGAAATAAAAGGCTCTGATGCTCTGACCGGCTTTGCTGATAATGACCTCCTTTCAGCAACTGCTAACTTTTCACTTCATAGAGTTGTCTGTGTATCTGTGTGAAAAATGTAACAGGATCCAGTCCAGCCTAACACATCAATCAATACACATGGCATTTGGAAATAATCAACATAACAAAGTAAGGAAAAAAAATCTCCCATCAGAATATTTCAAAACACTGTGACATTTAGTTACAGCAATTCTTCCACCTATGACAAATGCAGCTATAACGACAGCAGAGCGCCATTTCTATCACAAATACATCTCCCACAGGTCCCGTGGGCTAGTGCAATTGCAGAATACATATGATTTGACAAACAGCAGCAGCAGCTTCCTTCCAGGATGGCAGGTTCTGTAAACAGACAGTCGAACATTCAATTACGAGTCAAAGAGCTTTTCCGCAATCCTGATCAATAGACAATCAAAGACTGCTGGACGTTTGCCTTCTTCGCCGTAAAAATATATAAATAAATAACTTAAAAAAATAAAAACGGCTCAGGTTGAAACGGTTGCCACCATTAAAGTGGTATGTCAATATTTCTGGATGCATAACACTGACCTGACTAAGATCAGATCGATGTTTATTGTGCTACACGGTGGACAACAGAGCCGTCAAAACAGCTGTCACAGCTGTTTAAAACGCCCATTCAACAAAGCCACTGCAACAAGGTGAGCATTAGTAGTGCACTTACTGAGGGTGAGCCTCAAAGCTACGCAACGCTGTAAGAAGCTGTACTGAACATTAACAGATACGAGATTGCCCTTATCTGTCTGAATTTATTAGATGGATGCATTTCCACCTCAGAGCTGTAAAACTTATGTCCTGTATTACATAAAGTACATATTTATTCAATGCTATGGTTTGTAAAAACTAAAACATAACTCACTACAGAACAGGTTTTACCAACTTTTATCGTTTTTTTCTGTCTTATAGTAGTAAGTCTGAATATGTCTTGTTTAAAATGAATGGGTCTTTTGATTTAGTGATTTTAAAAGTGTTTCTGAAAAGACCTATATAGCTGCTTTCACTTTGAAAGAGTAAAAAGGTTCACATTTGGAGGTAGGCAGGCTACAGAAACACATTCGACCTGGACGAAGGAGTTCATGGTGCAACATTTGCTTAGGTTTAGGTTTAGAAAAAGCTCAAAGCTCCCGGTCTAAAGACGATATCACCAGTGCACTTTGTGGAGACTGTGAAGGCCAACTGAGTACAGTGAATTCATTGTCAGGTTGAAGAAACTTTTTTGAGATGATTTGAGCTTCGTAACATGGTGCGCTATCCAGCTGGAAGCAGCCATCAGAAGATGAGTACACCGTCCTCATAAAGAGATGGACGTGGTGAGCAACAATTTTCAGATAGGCTGTGATTTTTAAATGATGCTTAGTTGCTGATAGTGCTGTAACCTGATGTGATCTGCTGCTGCTGCTGTAGCCCAACCCAGTATCATGGCAAAGCATGTAATAGACACGCCAGTCCATCGTGTCCATTTCATGCTTTGCCTCGCCAAAGTGTGAAATGGACACCGATGCAGAAGTTGCATTACCAGCAGGGGGAAGAAAATATATTTAAAGCCGAGAAGTCGCTTGTGGGCAAGGAAGGTATGAAGTACTTTCCAGGGTCCTTAATCACCAGACACGATTAAGCAATATGACTAACATGGAAAATTGTGTTAATAATGTCTGTTTAAATGCTTTGCTGTGATTGTTTTTATGAAGGCTGCTCGTACTGCAGCCTTTATCCTGACACTGGGTTGGCTAGACGATCTGCTTCAAGGTTTAACATGTTGTACATTCAGAGATACTTTTCTGCATACCTTGGTTGTAATGAGTGTTTTTTTAGTTGCTGTAGCTCTCCTATCAGCTCCAAGCAGTGTGGCCATTTTTCTCTAACCTCTGACCTCTGACTATGCATTTCCACACAGAGATTTACCGCTCACTGGACATTTTCTCTTTTTCAGACCATTCCCTGTAAACCCCAGAGATGACTTTGTGGGAAAAATCCCAGCCGATCAGCAGTTTCTAAAATAAATAAACCATAAAACGTTCAAAATCACCTTTCTTCCTTATTTTCAGGCTCAATTTGAACTTCAACAGGTCTTCTTGACCTCGTCTAAATGACTAAATGCATTGAATTGCTGCCATGTGAATGGCTGGTTAGATATTTGAAACCGGGCCAGTAGAATATGTATATATAATGAAGTGAGGGTATAAAGAAGTAAGGATTTGTTTCAGAATAACTAAGTTATTGTCGTCTCTGTTAGGATCATCAGCATGAGCTCCTATGTTGTATACATTTATTTAGTTAAGAGCATATATGTTAAAATAGAACTGCTCTCTCATACAGCCCACTGTTATTAAAGTGTCTCAGCTCTGATTGCTTTAACTGTGCAGAGTGCTTTATCCCTGTTTAAAACGCTCAACGCTTCACCCACCTACTCAACCACAGAACAGAGAGCTCCACACTAATTCACTTACATAAAAATGCATGACAATTATCAGCACAGCTTCCAGAAAATAAACCCTACAGAGACATATAGAATCTAACCTTAGCTGCACAGTTTGTTTTCCTGGGTGTTCAATGTGTTTAAGAATATAGCAAACTGAAGGAGTTTGTGGGAGATGTTGAGTTTTCTGGAAAGCTCTTAACAAGTGGAAAAAGTGCATCTGTGTATAAGTGGAAATCTTGACCTTTAGCAGCATTTCAGATGCAGGCTGGCTCTCTGCATTAGGCTATCTCCTTCTGTTAGTCTGTGTGTGAAGAGCACGCATGCATGCCTTACACCTGATAACAATAAAAGCTGCATCAATAAATTAGAACTGCAGCCATTTTCACCCTCTTCTCTACAGACACACATCTAAATAAACCCATCCCCATACTGGCATCTCTAAAAAGACAGAAAACCCCAAGAGAGAGGAAGCAACAAGAATTTTTCCTGATCTATTTGTTGCTATTTCCATTCTGTTTCGAGACAAAGGGGCTGTAAAAAGAAGGCATCTTTTAAGGTCAAGCTCCCTTTACCCCCCTACCGCTCTCTCTCTCTCTAATCCTCTCTCCCTCCCACTTTCCTTTTGTCTAAGCATCTCTTTGTCTCTCTGCTCGCTGCTGAAGTGTGAAATGGATCTTTCCTGATCTTTGAGCACCTGGTTTCCAAGGGAACCAAGAGAGCCGTTTGAGTCAGATTTGCAGTGAAGATGGTGCTCGCTGGTACAGTACAGCGGGGACTAATATTACCGCTGACTGCCATGTGGGAAACAAGGGGCTTGAGAAATTAACCTAGGATTTAGGGAAAGAAAAGGAAACGAGGGGATATAGATGTTTGAAACTCGATGTATCCCTTCAGTGTAATGTCCTCGCTGTCTCGGGACAGTAAAACTTCAGAGTGAAGCAGTAGCCTTTGGACATAGGGGGAAACTTTTCCTCTGGAACAGCATCAATAAATCATGGGCATTCATGAGTGAGATTAAGAATTCATGCCAGCTGGCTTTTGGCTCATGAATAGTAGGGCACCAGCCTCGATGTGCCCGTCCAGCCTTTGTCCTTTTTGAACTGCAACTCAACTGAAACAAAGGAAAACAACAGGCTGTTTAGATGACACACAGTAACCTGGTTGTGGATGTGATGAGAGAACAGGAGTTAGGCCACTTCTTTAGTCTTTAGAACCGGGGCACATAAGTCAGCACACGTAATTAAAACATTAAGAAGAAGCACGCTCAGTCATGGCCAAAGATAACCAGAGTACTTATACTTTTTGTGCCTCTGAAAACATGATAGCAGTTTTGAGGTAGAGTAGGAAGTTGCAAAAAATTACAATCATATAATCAGACTAGATACTCATTTGCAACAGTATTAATACCAACAGTGGCATCTTTGCCTCCTCCAGCTGACAAAACTTCACACAGCGTGCTCTTCCCCTCGCTGCCAGCTGAACAGTAGCACGAAAAACTTGCTGAAGCATCTTAAAAAACCAAAATGCCTGTCCTCATCAATAAAGCTCCTGTTTCAACAGCAGTACTGAAGTATTAATCAGTCTGTAACGTCAATAAACCGCGTTAACTTAACAGCATACCACAATTATTTGTGTCTAAACTGTTCTCCTAAAGCCCCAGATTGAAGCTGACAAAAGTCTACCCACAAGTAGACAGACAGCAGCAGCCAAAATTAACAACTCTATTTGATCAGCAACAAAAATATGGTGCCAAGTCACCAGAAGCAAAGGAAATAAACAGGGCTGTAGCCAAATTCATTTGCACCAACCAGTATGGTTATCGGTATCAGTTTGAAATTCTGGCCTTGTGACAATCCTACTCATGAGAATCAAACTGTGGGAGCTATTCTATATAACACAGATAATCAAAGTAGGTGAATTAAAGTAAAAAGGAAGCATGAACGTACATTGAGAGTAAAGTTACTGTATAGAAAAGGAGTGAAGCAAGAGTCTTGGGCCGGAATACCCTGAAAACATCTCTCTGTTTGTGCGTGACTTTGTGATCCAAAACAGTGAAAACATGGAAAATTCTCCTAATTTAACTTTGTTTTTAACCACAGCCGCCTTTGGCTTTCTTTATTATTTGATGTTTATAAAGACAACAGAGCTGATTAGAGTCCTGGTGTGAAACAGGCCCGCGCAGTCAAAAAATTAAGGTCAAATTAATTACTAGCAACTGGAAAAGCTTTTGAATTGTAATAAATTGGTCCTTAGATGTGAGATTAATGATAAGTAGGGCTACGTTACATCTGTGTTAGGAAAATTCTTTGCAGCAAAGTCTTTGGGTCGTTTCTCTCGCAGCCACAATTTAACATGTTAAAACTTTTGTATCGTTTCCATTGCCTTTTGTCAGCACTACAGACGAATAAAGAAACTTGGCTGGTTAAACTGACAAGCTCTGCTGCACCTTATTCTCTTTTCAGATTTCCAGACAGCTTTAGCGTACGTGCTTCTTCACTGATGAGAATCTAATAATATGACTAAGCCACTGTAGCAGAGCTGCAAAAACTTAGCAAACATCTCCATCTGTAAGATGACCCTCAGCTCGCAAGGCGCTCCAATCCCCAGAGAATGTTTTCAGCAAACGTCCCTGGCTGCTTCGCTGATTAATGTTCACCATCTTAGTGCTAACTTTGTCTTTCTGCCATTTGGTGCTGATGAGCTGATGGTGTACAGCTGGGTGCAGCTGCAGTGTAACTCAAAAGCGGTGGGAGGGTATAACAAACCATAAAATTACCGAAAAAAACAACATAAAAAGGTTAAATGTCCTTATAGAGATAAAGGAAAAGATCATTTGAGCCATTCTTACTATACAAACTTGGACCTGTGCAGCTCTGAACCAAAAACTTTTGACCTACTTATTTTCTGTAAGTGGCAGTGGTTGAAGTCGAGATGGCATGGCAGTAGTATTAGCGACACCATTGATATACTGGAGTGGTAAGTGAGAAGAAGACAAGTGCACTGAGTGGTTCTTTCACAACAAGTCAAAACTATATTAAATGATTTATGCTGCTGGCTTTTATGCCATTATCTGTGTTCACCTGGGGATAAATTATTCAGTAACTGATGAGGTACTTTTATTCTTCCGTGGTCTAGACACTTCAGTCTTTGCAGGCAACAGCACTGTCGATGTTGACCATCTTAAATTATATTACACCCAGCCACTCATTTAGAAGTCACGTAAGGGCCGCAGTCATCTTATTATGAGTGGCAGTCAAGACAAGCGATTCTTATCTTTAAGACTCTTTATCTTGCACACAAAGTCAGAAACATGGCTTAAAAACACACATACATGTTCTGAGATGAAATGCTGTGCAACTATACCCCAAGTTAAACCCCCCAAAAAGCAAATTAAGTATCCATTGACTCATCTACAGCTTACAGTAGGCACTAAACAGCAACATCACAGAGAAGTCGTCTCTACTTGACAATCAAAACTGTTGCAGAGATCCAGCAAAAATTACATAAAAAGTGCAAAGTGTGCCAAACAATTTAAAAATAAGGTTCCAGCATTTCTGTTTCTTGTATTTTGGCATGAGAACAACATGTTTTCTTCCTTATTCTGCTCATTTGGGCAGTTGTTCTCTCTCCAGCTTTTAAACTGCAGGTGGATTTTTTTTTCTTGTGAAAACAGAAATGAGTCTGAGTAGCATGAAACTTCACCATCGATGAATGTGACAGGTAAATGTGAAGGGAGGCCACAAAGTCAAGTTCATCCTACAGTCCTGGCAGACCCCACATCAGGCCTTCTACACATCCTAGGGTGTGTTATTTCAGACCCCAGTCACACTGGCCTAGAGACCAGCCAAAGATCATTTGGTAACCACCAGTCACAAAGGAAAAGTTGCTCCTTTGTAACTGGAAGTTGTTGGAAGTTGGACGCAGTCGTGAAACTGGTAGCAGATTGCTGCGATCACCAGTAGTCTGCACGGAAGACACTATTTACCTACGTAGCCTGAGGCTACGTCCACACTAATGCATTTTCGTTTGAAAACGCATCGTTTTCTCTCCGTTTTGGCCTCCCGTCCACACTGAGACAGTGTTTTCGCTCATGGAAAACGCAGCGTTTTGAAAACGCTCTCGAAAACACATACATTTGAAAACGGTGCTTTCGCGTCGCAGTGTGGACAGCGAAAACGGAGACTTTCTAAAACGATGACGCATGTTAGTCATATGCAGTCATGTGACCAATTAAACTAAGATAGCGGAGGGCATTATACAGCAGTTGTTTTGTTTGCTCTCAATTTTGACAGCCCTGTTAAAGATTAATATCAGTTTGTACATGCTCCAGATAGCTTTTCTTCAAATTCTTTAACTCTCACTCGCTTTTGCAACTTTGTACTTTTGTGTTACTCGCAGCAACAACTCCACCTCATTGTTAGTCCATTTAAAAAGTTGGTGCTTTTCCTCAACATTTTGCCGCAACGTTTCAAAGAGCCTGAAAGTAAATAAGCGGCAGACAGAAATGAGGCAGGTCGAATCTTCTTGCGTTTCACGCATGCGCAGTACTGGAACGTAAGCGTTTTCGGCCATTTCAATGTGGATGCGACTGAAAACGCTGGTGTGGATGCGGAGCGTTTTCAAACGAAAACGCCATTTTCAAATCTATCCGGGCTAGTGTGGACATAGCCTCACTACTCAGCAAGTGGCAGAGAAACTGTGAAAAGTGCAACACAAACTGGAAACACAGACAGTTCCCCTTCAAAGTAAAAGTTGTGCTTTAGCACTGCAACCAAAACAGCTCAAATAGCCCAATTTTGAATTTTGAAAGCTGTCTCCGTTTCTGATTTGCGTCACACTTTTTCACACTACCACTCAGTGTTTAGTTTACCACCAACCATTTGCCATCCGGTCATCGACAGGTGCCTAAACCAGTGCTACTCAGGCCTAAGCTGCTTTAGCTGCTTTGCAGTCTTGCTTCTCCTCATTTTGCTGCTTTTGATTTACTTGAAATCACTGAAGCCTTCTGTGGCCTTTATAAAGACCTTGTTGCTACACTGTCAGCTTCTTCCTCACTACATGCACACTAGAGATCCCAGAAATGAGCCAAATATTGAAAAATGATTGCAGACAATGATTCATTTCAATTTTAATATAGCACTAAATCACAACAACAGTTGCCTCAAGGCACTTTTATTGTAAGATAATACAACATTACAGAGAAAACACCAACAATCATCGGACCCCTTATGAACAAACACTTGGCGACAGTGGGGAGAAAAAACCCTCCTTTTTAACAGGAAGAAACATCCAGCAGAACCAGGCTCAGGGAGAGGTGGCCTGGGTGACCGGTTGAGAGTGAGCGGGAAACTTTAATGTTTCCCCAGAACTAAAAACTCCATCAAAGTATAGAGGCTTACAGTGTTGCTATGATTGAAGGTGCACTGATTTCCTGGGTGACCCATCTTCATATTAATAGTCTGGAAAAAAATCCACAAGACAGATGGGGAGGAAATCCAGCCTGCAAAGGATAAATAATTTCTGTACGCCTCAACGATAAGAAGAAGCTTCGGGACAAAGTGGGAAATGGGCGTTGTTTTCAGGCGCACAGAAAAAACAAAACAAAAGCAGAGATATAAAAAAGTATATTCTCGTCTGCGTGTGCCTCTTCATTTGTTTTTGTAGGAATGGATAACAGAAACTGGGGAGGAGATGAGAAAAGTAAAAATGACATAGCATTAAAACTCCCTGACTCTATCCACTAGGGACGAGGGGAAGATGGAGGTTAAGATGGGTTTTTTGAGAGGACACAAATCGCTGCCTGCCTCTGAACAAAACTGGCTCGGCTATCTTTCAATCATCAGAAGGACTGTAGCACACAACGACGTGACTGAAGCGGAATCACTGGAGAATAGATCAGCTGGAAGTGCCCCTTGCTGTTTTAAAAATCCCCCTTTTTCAAATGGAATGTTTTCTCTTTAAAAATGCTCTTAAAAATTAAATCCATTTTCAGTTAAGAGGAAAAAGAGGACAGCTCGTCTTCTTTCAGAATAATTACCTGCAGAAAAATAAGGACCTAATATGATAAGGGATCAGGAAAAAAAACATCTGCAGCATTGAAATTTCATTTAATGATGCTTGTGTACCCATTTAATTCACCTGGTAACAGGTTCTCTTTTTTCCACTGCACATCACCTTTGATTCCCCCCCCCCCCTGTCTGGATGGGTACTTGTGATTTAAATGACAGCCCTGCTACCTTGAACAAGACAATAACCAATAACACTAAAAAACAGCAAGTACAGTAATGGAGGAGACATGAAACAAAAAAAAATGTGGTGCAGTGGCAAAATTGTGCGGCGCCTTCAAACCATCACGATAATCAACAATGCGAGAGAGTTGCAGTGGTGCTCAACAAAAGAGAGCAATAATCATGGCGTGTCAGATAAAGAGCATGTAGGTACATTTCCTGAGCGTGTAATGACTTTCCTAATGAAGGCAGCTTTTGGTTTTTTGTTTTTGTTTTTTTAAAAGAGAGAAAAAGTTTCCACCTATTCATTCCCCTATACAAATTTTATTAAGGCTGCATGGATGAAGTGCACAGCCTGCATTACAGACAGTGTTCAAATCTCAGATGTGTTTGCTCCCTGCACGCTACTTCCTCTGCTATGATATCTTTATCTCTCTGCCTCTGTCTCCGCACCATTAAAGAGCAGACACACAGGCGGGCATTCGCATTTGAAGCTGATATTTCCAACGAGCAAGGTCACTGTTGGAGCTACACAGTCAGCGTTATATTTTCCAAGCTTCCCATCCAAGCAGGAAGTATGCTGCCTGCTGTTGTTTCGTGCAAAGTGTTTTGCACAGTAAAACAAAGGAAGTTGAGGCCGGTCACATATAGAAATCGCTGGCTGGGAACAAAGATGTACCGCTCCTTTCTTCAACAAAGGTGAAACGTTTGCTGCTTGTGCGTGTGATAGCTGTGCATTATGTGAGTTGCAGTGATGTGCAGATGAGCCCATGTGCCTTTCGCTTTCTGAGCTCGCCTTTTTTCAAGTCTGACGCCCGACTTCCTCTCAACCTTCAAAAGAGCTCACACACTCTCTCTGTCTCTTTCTTCTTTAAAACAAAAATTGATCTGAACACGGTTAAAGATCTGCTGTACCGCTGTCGACTCCGCAGTCCCGCTTTTATAAATGTATGAATGCGACGCAAAAATAAACACTTTACAACTAAAATATTCAAAGGTGCTGTGACTGCACTGGAGAGACGAGAAAGAAAACTTCATGCAAGTTGAGGCACAGGAAGCAGTCAGATGAGTTCCACTTTTACAGATGCCACACTTCATTACGTGCTGACCAATCAGCAGTCACAGTGAATAACCCTCATCACCTCAGTGAAATTAACCTTTATTATGAGTCTTGTGTATTCAGTGCAGCATTTGAGCCAAAAAAACAATGAACAGCTGTTATGCAACTAGTTTTATTGTTGACATGTTTCTGCTCCATACGCCAAACGAGCTGCTTTTGGTGAAGCACTTTTCAACCTAAATTATGCCATCAATGCCAGAAGCTCAGTTATGTAAACGCACAAGTAGCGTCTGTGTGTGTGTGTGTGTGTGTGTGTGTGTGTGTGTGTGTATGCCATTACATCACCTCACAGTGTTCCCTATAGCCTCATACTGAGCACAATTTAAACTGAATTAGTTAACAGAACACAGAGCAATTAACGCCCACTCTCTCACACTCCGTTTCTTTCCCTTTTTTTCTCCGGCACACACAGTTGCTCACATGCAAAATGCATGATTTTGTCAACTGAACACCCCCCTCTACAGACACACACACAAACACAACCAAACATTCCTAAAAACTGTGTGCTGTCACCAGAAGCTGTCACACTGTTAATGAAAACAGGACACCAACAGGTTCCATTATAGAAGCTACACCTGTGGGCTGAGGTTTCAATAGGAGCTCATTCAATATTTAGGCAGAAGTTTAGAAGGAGGCAGCATACATTCAAACTGCAGCACTCAAAAGCTTTTCCAGCTGCTGATTCACGAGTCAAACACACAGAAACACACATACACGCAGACAGATAACATGCAATCTAATAGAAAGCCAGGCTGTTTCGAATATGTTTCTTTAATTTTCGTGAAGAAAAAAAAACTGTTTGCGCCTCCGCTGCTTCCGAGAGATAAGGAGCGGAACAATTAGGAGTCAGCTCCCCTGAAGACCTACCTGATCCTGCTGCTGATGCTGAGCCACTTTCCCCGGCCCATTAGCTGCGTCTTTTGCCGAAGTCATGACGCCAAATCAAGAAGAAAAACGGGAGAGAAGAGCCGCGCACACGTCCGCTGCTGACAGGTGCAGAAAAAATGAAGCGGAGAAAAGAGGGGGAGCACACCGAGAGAGAGAGAGAGAGAGGCAGAGGGAGAGAGAGAGAGAGAGGGGGAGAATGCGCGTAAAGTGTTCGAGGCTATCCACGAGTGATTTGCTAGAATAACGCAGAGACATCGTGGGTGCAGAAGGCGCAAAGTTCAGGAGCTGACGTGCAGAAGTCTGTGGACCGCTGCCATGTGGGAGGTTCGGTTTACCTCGGAGCGGGAGTGGTGTCATCCACGACAGCTGGATGTGCTTAAAAAAAAACAAAAACGCAAACCTACATGATTCTTTTCAGTTAATTATTCGTGGTTCGGCGCTACTTGGGGGTCTCCTATTTGAAGAAATTGTCAATTTAGAGGAAGTTTCAGGTTCTAAGTTTAACGAAAATGAAGACCAAAAAGGTCAAATTGACTTCTTTGCAGAACTTAGTACCACCAGGCTGGACCTCTCTGCAGTGGAGACGGAAGCAACCAGCTGCTGTGCCAAAAAGTGATTTCCGGTATTTGCCAACAAATAATTTAACCGGATGTAAATGACTCATTGGATTATAATCACTGAAACGTGTCAAAAATATCTCTCGTGAATGATATCAAGTCATTTTAAGACAGAAAGAACATTTCTGTCAGAGGTAGAAGCTGCAATCAGTTTGATATATCTTTTATTTATGCATGTAAAACTCTCAATGACATTTTCCAAGAGAGATCGGGTCAAGAGGGCAGCAGAAATTGCAACAAATATTTATTAGTCCTTTATTTATTCAGGTAAAAATCTCATTGAGATTTAAAATCTCATTTCAAGAGACCTGGCATCATGGCAAAAGTCACATACCACAAGGTATATAAATATAAATAAATATATTTTATATTATACATATACATATATATATATATATATATATATATATATATATATATATATATATATATATATATATATATATATATATATATATATATATATATGTGTGTGTGTGTGTGTGTGTGTGTATATAAAGATATTTTAAGTGACCAAAAAGGGGTAGATTTATTAAAATGAGGACATCAATAACATAACCCCCCCGTTTCTGTATTTTATATATAACCCCTTTGTGAATCCGGTTGACTGCAGATTTATCAGTATAAGGAAATGTATTAGATAATAAAAACACACAAAAACACCGCATTGCTCCTTTTCTTCCCTTGCACAATCTAGAGGGGAGCTCAAGGTTTTGTCCTTCCACCTGGGCCTATATTTAGTCTTACCAGACTCCTCTCCGCTCAGCTCTGAGCTTGCAGCAACTGATAATATGGAGAACTGTCAGTTTGTATCACATCACTGTGGGCACTCATTATTACTGGCAAGTCCATTATACAGGAAATGGAAACAAGAATCAATGCGAGAAGAACAAAATACTTTCAGTTATAAGCATGGACTCTTTTCAGATGGGATTGGTGCTCCTATCTTACTAAAGCCTGAATACACTCATGGCTGTTAATGCTATCTACAT
Organism: Oreochromis aureus; assembly: GCF_013358895.1. Classification (NCBI taxonomy): domain Eukaryota; kingdom Metazoa; phylum Chordata; class Actinopteri; order Cichliformes; family Cichlidae; genus Oreochromis; species Oreochromis aureus. The sequence continues at coordinate 16,364,526 of NC_052959.1, forward strand.
CGCAGTTTAGGGAATAGATTTGCATAGAGCGTCTATAGCCATAAAAATCATATTCGCTCCAGTGTACTGCCACCGCTGCTGTACTGTCTGCCAATAAAACAAAGGCTTGCTGCTGGCCTCGCTCTTGAGAAGCAGTGTTATATCGTCCTCCCACATCGAGCAGAAATAGTCTCGGTTCCTGACAAAACATTGTTTATACTGTAACTTTCTCACCGTGCGCCACATCTCTGCGAGCACACACAATCCACATTCTTGTTAGCACAGCTTGTCTGCCTATTTGTGCTGCACACATGAAAACACACACGCGCACGTAGGGCGCTCTCGTGCTGGAGAGACAGTTTCTTCTGAAGTCATGCACAGTCTCTACAGGCCTCTTGGCCTTTTGAACCAATCATCTGCTGGAGGGAAAGGAACTGAACAATCCCAGAAAAAGAGAAACACACACCAAAAAAAAAAGTCCGTGATGTGAGTCACTGACACAGATAGGCATGCGTACAAGAATGAGGGAAAGATTCTGTGGTTGCAATAATGTTTTCAGCAGCGGTCTTGTTGCAGCCCTAAGGGCTAATTATTGCTTGTTTACAAGCGAGGAAATATTATCTTTCTGCAATTTGTGCATCAATACATTAACAAGAATAGAAGAGCAAACTCTAAAGATCTAGGTAAACATGCAAAGTTTAAAAAGCATATAAAATCATAGAATTAACACTTATTGTTGATTGTTTTTGCTTAGGTTACAAGTCAGAAATACACCATTCAGGGATATTCTACACTTAGATCTGTTTTACTTACTTGGAAATTTGGGAATTTGGGAATTTGTGTGTTGCCTGTGAGATCAGGAAAAAGATGCAACAGTACATCAGCCCAGGCTACACCTAAACTATGTTGAACTGATTACACTTGGAGGAGTCTCATGCTCAGCTGGAGAATTTCTTCAGATCTTTGGACTAAAATCTTTAAGGATTCACTTAATCCAAATTCCTAGGCCCTGAGAATCGTCATATTCACTGTTAAAAATCATGCTGTGTATGCGGTACCATAACAGAAATAACTATGAGGTTTAATACTTTACAAATAATTATTTCTGCATGCCAAATGATGGCACTGAGCACACTGAGCGTTTCTTCTTCACTCACTATGCATTTACACGCCACTCTGCATTTAATCATTAGTTATTATTAATATCATGTGCTCTTCCACAGTATGTCTTTTATCCTGTCTTGGCAGATGGCTGCCCCTCCCTGAGCCTGGTTCTTGAGAGGTTTTTTCCTGTTTAAAGGGAGTTTTTCCTTCCCACTGTCGCCAAGTGTTTGCTCAAAGGGGGTTGTTTGATTATTGGGTTTTTTTCTCTGTTATTTTCTCTGTTATTAGGTCTTTACCTTACCTTGAAATATAAAGCATCTTAAAGGGAATGTTGTTGTGATATCTTAGATCTGTCTGCTGGTGACAGTTTACTCCTCTGTGTATTTCAAGAGAGTTTCGACTATAAGCTGGGATCACCAATAAGAATGGTATTTATCAACAAAATTAATTCCTTGGTCATGTTTACTTAAATCTGTTACACAGTGAGGTTTTTCTTTTTTGAGTAAGCTCAGATCTGTGCATTACTGTATCAGTAAAAACCAACCAGTCTGCAGCAACAGAAAAATTTAAAGCAGATAAATGGACCAGCTCTAGAGAATGTAAAATGCTACCTGCCCAAAGTGAAGATGGGAAAATGGAAGAAATTAAACACGCAGAAGCAAGTGTAGAGACAAAGTGGTTGAACACAATGATAAAGTTTCACAGTGCTGCAAAATGAAGCTCATATCTTTCTGGCTGGATGATGGGACTAAACACAGATAATACCAAACACAGCATTTTGGTCCTGCTGTCATCGCACAGCGCCTCACACGGCCCGAGGGAGCCGCACAACCAGCTCACTGCCAAGAATGGTTTCAGCACCGCGGCTGTGGACAGCTCCACTGACACCAGAGAGGAAAGCCTGTTTACGATTTAATCCTCAGTGTGTGACCGTCTCTGTCCTACCTTTATTATCTGTTTTCACTCACAGGCTTTCCACAGCTGCTCAGTGAAAAGATCAGGAGGAAGAGCAAGGGGAAGCAATTTCCTAACAATTAGCTGCACTAAATTTTTAAAAGTTTTTAGCAGACGCGAAAAGCAACAGGAAACAATTTACAAGATAAACAGCGTTAAACACAGAGTGCTTATTCGACCAGCAGAGCTCTAACAAACAAGAGATGAGACTCAAACGCGGCGAGGGGTACGGCGATTGATCACAACACATTCGATGAAACAACACAGGATCAGGCTTAATTGGAGAAACAAAACAAAGTGGAGCCATTTAGGGTCAGAGCACGCCAGCGGACCCTGTTTCTTTTTTAAAAACAAGGCTCACCTATTAGTCAGTTTCTATTAGTTAACTGACATTAAATGCATTCATATTTAACTCATTTAGCAGTTACTCATATAGGCTGCTACAGTAGACCATCGAAAAGCTTCAAGCAGTAAATGCATCTTTGCTTAAATTACTGGCAGAGCTTTCCTTTTCTTTTCACAAGACCTACAAAGTGCCATTCATTTAACAGTCAATAAACGCTGTGAAAGCCTTCAACTGCATGCTAGTGCCCCCCAGTGATCACTACTTGTCCAACACCTTGAAGACTAATCAATATTGAGGATTTTTTCACAGAAATTGTGCTTATTATATTAAAAAACTGTAGTTTGGAGAGTGAGGAAATACGTTGCAGGGGATTTTGGAGAGTTAATAAAGCACTTGTCCACCTCTGCCAATGAGCACAGCCATCAGCCTGTCACTTAAGACCAAAGAGAACAGGAAGAAGAGCAAGAGATGAGGCCGCCTAACAAAGGCCGGGGCAGTTTTGTTGGATAACCGATCATTATCAGCTGAACTCTCTCTGCAGGCCAAGCAGCACAGCAGAAAGCCTGAAAAGGCCACAGCCATAGAAAAAAAGGCAGAAAACCATTATCCACCATGTGTTTGCATAAATGCATCCCCAAGGGGTTTTTGTTCCAGCGCAAAGAAAGCACAGCAGCACTATGTTGATGAACAGGGGACACGCACAATAACACGAACATCTGCGTAATCTAACGCAATACAACACAACAGCTTTGCAACAAAACACAGCCTCTGCAAATTTAAACATTTAGTGTAAAGTGTGTCAGAGAGGGGCAAACTCAGAGGCTGATGTACTTTTTCTAGCTGCCATAGTGTTGCTAATGTTTCATACTCATATTTTTACCAGCTTGATATTGTAACTGATATTGTTTTCATCTAGAGAGCTTGCACCTGTCATCACTACAAAATGTGCTCCTGGAGATTCTTAGAGTACCGGGAACCTCCACAAAGGGAGTTTTGGCAGGTGTATCTCAGCCTATCTGTCTGTATTCAGGTGTTGTCAACATTATAACATGGAAACTGTGCAAGATGAACTCCTGAAACTTTACAGCTGAGATCAAAAAGCCTTCATTTGAATCTCAGCGAGTTGCAGCGTGAGCGTATTTTCTGTACACGATGATGGAAAATTTTTAGGATTCTGCTCCTCATCTATGTTAAGCTGTCCTGGTTGAATCGAAGGCTCCATCACACCATGCTTTGTCTTTATGCTATCTTCTATTACAAGATACTACACTTGTCTGCACACTTTTACATGTAATGTTCTGATTATATCCTGTGACCACAGGAGGTAGATAAGATAATTTTTGGTTATTATTTCGTGCAGACTGCTGTTGCAAAATTAATTAAAATCTTTTTTCAAAAAATGTTGTGGAAATTTGAAATAAACTGATGTACACAAACAGGCTGTCATTGTGAGATTTTGATTGCCTTTGAAAAGGGGTAAAACTGCAATACAGAGCGCAACAGCAGGCTGCAGGGCTTTTTGCAAAGAATAATAACAGAATAAGAATAAGTTATCTACGCACCATGGTCACAGGATACAATAATAACAGGAACATAAAATGCAAAAGATAACAGTTTGAGATCTGTTTGTCTTGTAAAAGAGGATTATAGAAAGACAAAGCATGTCACTGTGGACTTCACCGTGCATGGCCAAGATGTAAAATTTCCATCAAAACTTGTAATATAAAGAAAAACGTTATTGTCTGATAAACATGTTTCAGCTTGTGGCTCGTGCACACGTCCAGAACTCACTCATGTTGCAGCTTTTTACTTGTATACTTGTGCTGAATATAGTAAAAGTATTTAGCCTATTTTAGACTTAATAGGAGAGACCTCTCAGCAAAGCTATACCCGCCACTTTTTGTTCCTGAGACAATTCAGGGATTTTAAAAATCACAGGATGATAAATGAAACAGAAACTCCACAATGAGCTTGTTCTGAGCAGGCATTTGTTTGTGTGCCATAAACACAGAATATACTTTAATAATTTTGGTGTACATGTAGAATGACAATAAAGTCCTATTTTATTCTATATTTTTAAGCACTTTAGATAAAACCTATCTAAAAAGAAGACATTTATCTTCAACCTCTGCCCTGCTATGACATGTCAGCCGGTGTTCCAGCCTGCCTGGTATTTGCAGAGCTTGCGTTGGCTTGTTTCTATATTAAACTGTTTACTGTTACAATCTTTTTTTCTCTTCTGAGACAACAAAGGCTTTCTAAATCTAGTTAACACATGAAAAACAGAAATATTATAATGTAGTTTTTGTGTGCACATATACAAAGCGACTAACTGTAAAACAAAAAACTGTAGACAAGAATTTATAGGAGTCATTATAATGAAAATCAACGAGGAGCATAAAAAAATAACAACGAAATAAGATAGAGAGCTTCCTTTTATTTTAAGGAAATTCTTCTGGAAGTTTTAAGCAGCAACCCAAAAGAGACTGAGTTGGTTTTGGCTTAGGAAATGCAAAAGCAAAGACAGGCTGAAAAATCCCGGGCACCTAAGGTAAAGACCTGAGTGATTTGAACAGCAGGGAGAGCGCAGATATCAGCCTGCGGCTCACAAGAGAGCAATATATCAGCAATCTTACTCTGTGTGATTATAAAAAGCCTTAAAAGCAAAAGTTTTAAATCGAGTGTAGAACTTTGAGTGTAATGATGCACAAATGGGAATAGTATGATCTGATTCCCAACTGCGTGTTTAAATCCCTGAGACAGCTGGAGCTGAAGGCAAGTAATTTACTTATAGTTAATGGAGATGAGGAGAATTACAGCGTCCCAAACGAGAAGAAATAAAGACATGGTGTCTCTTATCAAGCATAAGCTGTTCTCCTTAACTAAAGGAAAATATTGAACAAATCAAATAAATTGGCTTGATTTTGGGTATCTTGTCTAAAGGGGAGAGGAGTGTCTAAAGGGGACTTCAGGAATATATTAAAAAAATAAATTAGTGTTTGCCACCATCTACTTCAATGAAAACAAAACTTTTTGAACCGTATTTTTTAATCTGCTCATTATCCAGTAAAACCCCATCAATCAATGAGGGCGGCCGATTTAGGAACAAGCTGTTTCCACTCAGCTGACCTGCCAGCTGCCAGCATGCCCGGCTCAATCATCAGTCATGCCCCCATCGCCCTCCGGCCTGCCGTGACTCCTTCAGCTGTCCAACTGGCAGCACACCTGCCTCGCTTACTGTAAATACTGCTGTCCGCATCCCGGCTCCTGCCTGCCATGCAGCGGCCACAAATCACAGGTTAAGGATAGAGATGCCGTGTGGGCAGCAGTTCATCACGGATCGTTGCTGTACTTAAGGGTCATCAATTCAGTCCTGAGGAAACACGCCTCCATACGGAGTGATGAAAGGCACCGAAGTTTTCAGACTGCAGGCACAGGCAGTTTTTCACTGTCTGGACATTAAAGAGTGGTAATTAACAAGTCTTCAAGTCTTTAATCAGATTCATTATTGGTCTTTTACCAAGAGAGGGCTTTCTGGGGGAAACAATTAATCTACTATTGTCTTGTCTGGAATTGGTTGGAGACACTAAAACACACAGGGAGAAAAAAAAATTACATTAACTTTGAATGATTCCTTAGCCTCTGGACCTAATTCTTTGACCCTCATCAATACTTGAGTGTTTTTCTGAGAAGGCTACCCCTCCAATAAACTCACTTGTTAACTTATGACAGCAGCATCATTTGGTTCACATTACTCCCTGACACTGAGCCTGTGGTGGTTTTTTTAAACAAATATATTACGTGTTTAGCATTTTTAAAGCTGGAAACTTTCAAAGTTTTCACAATGTGTTTGTTTAATACCCTGCAGTCGTCTGCAGCAAGTTAAATTTGAAATGACTATATTATAAATAGTATTAGTTTATTACCTCTTACTTGTGTTTGCTTTTGCAAGCTGACCTCTTATTTTTTAAGCACCAAAACTCAACAGTTTTGGTGCTGCATTCAAAATGCAAAACTAAAACTAGGAAGAAACTCAGATATTACAAAACTATGAAACACTGAATGGCTGGAACACACAGCCAGAGGATGAGGGAGATCGTGAGAATGACAGAGGGGGGGACACAGACATTTATACAGAAGAGGGAATCAGGGCAGAGAGGAAACACCCGGGGAACACAGCTGAACACAGTCTGACTAATGAGGCAGGGGAACCAGAAGAGAACATAATGCAGACAGGATGAAGGACTGACAAAATAAGACAGAAAGCACAAGAGACGCACACTGAGACTCAGGCTGACTATATACAGAGAGCAAGGGCAAGAGCAGAGAGGAATCAGATAGACACATAGAGACATGACTGGGAAACAAAGGCAAATAAACATGGAGACACGACTCACTGCACAGGGAGACACCTATAGCTAACACAGGAAACTCGACACAAGAGGACAGAGAAAACAGGAGAAGAACCGATGACAGAAACCTAACGGCTGGATAACAAAACTAAGAATACAAATATTAAACAGAGGGATCACAAGTATAGAAACTAGGAACAGAATCTTACACTCAGAATATTACATAAACCAGAATTAAAGGTCAAAACAAACAGGGTCACAGATACAGGGCCATGACAAGAAACGTCTCTTTAGTTCAAGCTGAACCATCCAGTTTTATTCCAGTCTCTGCTCTGAAGGTTTTTATATAAGGGGTTGTTCATTTAACATCCAAATGTTAAATGATATATAGAACATTTTATTCCTAAATTTTTCACAGTGCAATGTCATAAAAAGGAATCAGAGCCTGGCTTTATTATACAGAATTCAAAGGTCTGCTCTGGTAAAGTATACAAATCAGAGCGTATTTCATGTCTCCCACCCTCACCTATTACTCTGCAGTGTACTCTGTTTAGCTGTCTTCCTAATAAAGTATATATATTTTTAAATGTATTTTTCATACACAGCAAACCAAAGTATTTTGCTTTTGTGAACCTAAACAGCTGACAGCGCTCTGCTAGCTGCACATCAAAACTTTAAACCCATGAATTTCTCCTGAGGAAAAAAGATTATCGTGTCTCTGCAACACACTGCTGGGCAGCGTGGAGCAAGCTTCTCAGAAAATGCCTCCAAAATCCAAACAGGAAAAAAAGAAGATCTTTACAGATCACTTTCTGACAAAAAGTAACTGCCTTGACGACTAAAACTGGACTCTTCCAGGAGAAAATTGCAACCCTGGAGAAAATTGAGGGAAATAGTTTTACAGCACTAAGGTTGCCAATAATGGAAGCGCACGATGCAACGCTAATTGAGTTCTCACACTAGATCTCAGTGGTCCATTTATAAGACACCCAGCGATGCTTTTTCCTGCATTTTTCTCAGTGTTACATTACACTAAATTTATAGTCTAGCCTCAAGACTACTGAGTCCTTACTGCAAGTGCTGGACCTTGCACCACAAAGACACAAAGACACCAGATGGTGCTACATTATAGACTTTTATATTTCCTGGACAATGCTGTCTGTAAAGGAAGAAGGCAATATCTTAGACTCTCTGTGCTTACAGGACAAAAGAGCAATAAAAAGATACAGAAAACGAGAAGAAGTACAGTGAAAGTTTAACCAAGAGGTTCTATATCATACATTTATAATTAATTTGATCAAGATTTTTTTGTACGTAGATTTATTTGTCAGCAGTGCAATCAGGACAACTATAATAAAAAAGATTGTTTTTCCAGTTATTTATAGCCTACAGTACATAGCAGCACGTGGGTGGCAGCAAGACCCCCACCCCTCTCCCCCTCATAAAAAATGAAGCCGGCATCAAAGACAACAGATATGATGACGTTAATGCATGAAGGGAGAAGCTGGGCTGCAAAACATATTTTCTTATTATTACCATAAGAAATATCTCAAAAACGCACTTCCTCCAAACTCCAAGAATATCCAAATACTCTTAAAATCCTTTGTGTTTCTCTATTAAACTCAGCAGTTAAAATATGAATACAGCCTTCCAGTGTTAAAGTCTGTAGACTGAAGGTCACGCATTCAAACGAAGCACCACTGTGCAAAACAAAATTCTGATTGAAGCAAAAAGAGTTTTGATTTCTGCTTTTTGCGCATCCATTTCTGAGCCTGCAAGTTATGCAGTCAAAAATAATGCATAATTCATAATCATAGTTTGCCATTATTACAGTTCTTTTTAGGTATCTTGGACACATCTAACTGGAGCATTGTCATCAGTGTCTTAACCCGATATGTGAAAAGAGATTGCAAGCATTTTCCCTTTTATCACAGAGGCTTTTAAAGATTGTTCTAATTGGGGAAAAAAAGATGCATGTATAGAAGTTGAGATCTGTTAGGTGGATATGAGTCAAGTAATAAAACAAAAATGCAAGAAAACAACGTCAACGAGGAAATAGCAGAGCTCTTCATTAAGAGCAGCACAGAGGCATCTAGCATCTATAAAAGAAAGAGAGAGACGAGCGGGGTGAGTCAGCATGCATTTACAAAGCATTAACCCATCTGCTGATCCAGTCTTCGTAAAACAGACTTACGAGCCTCGTGAACTTTATGTGTTCTCATCAATGACTTACAAGAGGGTCGTAAAATTAAGAGACAAAAAAAAAAAGTTCCAAGTTAATGTTGCATTTTGGCAAGTTGTTATAGAAATTTGCTGATGATAAAGCGCTGCAGCAAGGGCAGTAACGAAGGGAGTAGTAGCAATGCGTTTGGATAAGGGAGTTACAAATCATCGAATAAACAAAAGCCGCAGGTGTAAAATAGCCTCTTTGTTGGGGCCAAAAGGAAATGATAATGACTCACGCATACAGCGTGGGATGAATTATATATCACTGCTGTTCTGTTTGTTTGAGAAAGGAATCCTAGAGATTCAGGGGGGAGTTATCAAAAGCAAATTAGGAGTATGTGCATGAGTAGTGCTTAATCTTTATCCATTCAAAGTTTTTATTATCAGACTGCTCCACATCTCCGGAAGCTTCTGATTACAAAAAAGAAGAAAAAGAAAAGAAAATTACAATCTAGTTTGGTTTTTAATTATTTGCTCCTTCTTTCTTCATTAGTCTTCAGAGCCAAATTGGATATTTTACATACAAATACAAACACCCACATGCTTTCATAGAGACTGAAAGCAAAGAAGATGACCACCATGAATAAGCAGAAAGCTTAACCAACTGAAAAGTAGCCAATTCATTTGCAAATTTTTGCCTCCACATCTTTGGAAATAACGTTTATTCCATTCACTTCCACTTTATTAGGTGCCAGAAAAGCTATCATTGAGGCAAAGAGGCACACTTCTGAACAAACAAATCTACACAAGTAGCAATGGAGGCATTTTATTCCGAAATGTGCTGAAACATGCACACGCTGACCGGCTTACCTTTCGATGTTAGTATGCAGAAATCTGCAGTAAAAAAGCACCAGATTCTAAGTACAGACAATGCCGATGACAGTATTACTACTGCAGGTATTCTGCCTTAAACCAAAAGTACTGCAGTTTGTGTATCTGAGGTTTGGGTGTGAATGTGAATGGTCTTAAGAGCTTGAAAAAAGAAGGCGACTGGACTTATTTGAGTTTGTGAATGGTCTTTTCACTTTTCATCCCAGACGCCTGTGCGGTTCCGGAGACACCCAGATATTTAACCCCTAGTGGTGGTAGTCTCTTTGGAGGTGGTCGTTGATCCACCGTTGATCATGCACATCATTACATTATGACGTGTGAGTTACTATTAATCTAATACTTTGCCCCACCCTATCGTGTGACCTATTGAGGTCACCTGACGCAAGTTGTGAGAGGGGTTGAACCGCATGCGAAGGGATTTAAAGACTGCATTGCAGGTGGCTGAGAGCTGGTGCTACTTCTGTTCAATGATGGGCGTTCACAGTGGAACAGTTGCCCTCTTTTACTCCTTTTTCGAACCATCTATCTCCTCAGTCCAAAGTTTGAACAATCTCATCCTCAAGAGAGTGACCTTTGTCCTTTAGATGCAGATGTACACCTGAGTCTCGTCTTCTATGTGCCGCCATGCGTCAGTGTAGTGTGAAAAGGCGTATCCCGTCTCTCTCAATGTCAGCTTAAATCCAGCCAGCCTGCAGCTCTACATCTAAAGTTATATAAATCACAAATCTCCCTACAATGCATCCTATATGAGGCGTGAATTTAACGCTAAACGAGCAAGGTTATTGTCGGGGGACTTGCAGAATAATAGGATTCAGCCACTGTGATACTTCAGTCTTGGACACTGAATGACAAGTGCAGTGATGAGGGCAAAAACTCATGGGTAGTGTTTGCAGGAGTTTATGTGATAGTAGCAGTAGCATCTATAAAACAGAGAAAACGTGAAAATATTGTGACAGCCTGCACACTGTCAGCTCTCTGTTGAGCTCAGCCTCTCCAGGGACCAAAACCATTTGTGCCAAACTCAAAATCCTGTCAAAGCAAATGCACATATAAGGCAACAAGGTAGTGACAAGGACAACACCCAAGGATGCCCGGCAAAGTAAAGAGATGACAGCCAGACTATGTCTCTGTTGTTGCCTCCTGCTTCCTGTGCCATGGCTTGAAAGTGAAACATATTGCACTGCTGAGCCCACACCTGTATGACGGTGTCATTAATGAATGCTGAAGTGCTTCATGTGTCTGTTGAGGTCAGTTAGCATGTGATTAAAACTAGACTCTTTAAAAATGTATTAAAGGGACAGTTTTTCTTCTCTATTAAAGAAAGGATGTTGTAAAGTTGAGCGGATGCTAAATCCAGAGCGAGGACACAGCGAAACGTTCAGCTTTTCCCTTTTTAGATTATCTCACTGAGCCCAGAGTTGATTCCTACTAAAGGACACCATCGAGGTGGGGGTATAGCAAAAATGCTTCTTAGCAAAAAAGCTGATACTGCATGATGGGACTGAGGAAGCACTCTGTGCATTACAGTGCATCTTTTGCTTAACCACAATTAATGCCTATACACAGAGTGCCTTAAGAGATTTCTTTGCTGGACCCTGTGTGTCTGGTACTTCAGCTCACTTCATGTAAAGTATGACATCACGGGAAAAAAACATGTTGATCCGATAGAGTAATAAAAATGCCATAAACAGCAGTAACACTGACGCTGAAGTAACTAAAACAAAGTTTACTCAGTATAACTTTAAATAAACTGCAATGTGGCGCAGATTAATCTGTTCTTATCACAAAAAGTTGCCCTTCAGCCCTTCAGTGCTTAAATTTACAATATGAGACAATATCAGATGTGATGACTGTGATTTTTCTCCAAATTCATCCGATCTCAGTAGCTACAACGTGAGCTATCATCTCAAGTGCTCATTATATCATCAGAATGGTTTAAAGCAAAATAAATACATTTTTAAAAAGCACTGACACTTCTTCAAACAGTTCCTCAACACTTTGTAATTTTCTTGGAAAATGCCCATCGAGTGTTCCATAACTGACTGATTAGAAGCATAATTATAAATAAGAAACAAGACGTTAAACAAATTTAGCACTCACCCTCCACAGTCTCTCCACCCGCGACAACTTGCGTGTTTTCATCGTGGCGGAGAGGCGGAATATGGAGTGCCGGCGAGAGAAAGCAAGGACTGATGTGGATTTAAAGAGAGGCAGGGAATGATAACCTCATCATCAAAAAGACACACCTCACTTCTCATTGGGAATAAACCCACAGTCAGCATCTCAGGAGTTTCACACTCCACGCATTAAGTTAAAGTGCGTGCGCACATAGTCGTTTGATGCCTGTGTGTGTGTGTGTGTGGGGAGTGGGTGGGTGGGTGTGTGGGTGTGTTTTGGCACAGACTTTTTCCACCTGAAACACTGCCCTGCTTTCTCAAGTATAGATCACGTCATCAAGGAAACCCCAGGAAGCCAATGAGAACCTGACACCTCTGCAGACATACCACAGGAGGTCCTGTCAGATTACTGAGTGGAGATCTGCAAGAACGGGGTGCTGCTGATGGCCGCGCTGAACCCTGGAACACAACCTCTTCAAAAGAGTGAGGGATGAAGCCAGAGAGCTCTGCCCCTTCACAACAATCAGCACTGAACCACTTACCTGGGCCATTAGCTGCATTTTGCTGTTCAGCACAGATCAGCATTACACACCACATGCGGAGCTGAGCCACATTATGGTGCTTTTTACCCAGGGTTGTTTATCCTGTCTCCCCTCCGCTTTTCTCCTAGGAGCACTTTACCCGAAATACAGCCTTTCTCAATTGATAAAAGCGCAGCTCATACAGCTGCAGCCTGGTGCAGACTACAATTTCTTGCAGTTTTGGGAGCTTACGTGAACTAATGGTGTCTCAGTGAAGCTAATATGTGTAAGGTGTCACAAGGTATATCTGTGCTCTCCGTCTAATGTGACACTTGTGGACTGTCTCCTGTTTAAGAAAGATTAAACAACAAATCAGGCAGAAAGTGTTTGTTTCTATAAAGAAAGAAATACTCAAGAACTACAAATTTCTATGGAAATCATACAGAAAAGATAAAGATAAGATGAGATTTAAATATGGATTTTTTTTTAACTGTAAAAATAGGATATTTGAGCTGCATTTAACAAAAATATAGATCACTTTTACTTTTAAATTTAAAGTTTCCCAGTTGAGTTTTTGAAAAGAAAACAAGAAAAAAAACTTGCTGTTGCTCAGGTGAGGGTGCATTCAGCAATTTTTACCATGTTTCAAATTGAAAACATCAGTTAGCAACTTCCATTAAGCCTTAATCACTCAGACATGAAGACCAGTCTGCAACTCCCTACTGGCTGGCGAGTGGTTGCTGGAGGTTTCTGGCTGTTGCTACTGTAGGTGAAATCTGTCACAAAAGAGGGTTCTGCACCATAAAACTACTTGTGGTTGTTTTGGTTGCTATCAGATTGCTGCTGCTTAGTTTGTATAAAAGACGCTAACTAACCACAATATCTGCTAACAAGCCACCGAGCGGCAGTTAAACTTGTAAAAGTTCGGCACAAACCTGAAACAGAGAAGGTTCATCTTTAAAGTTGTGTCTACACTGCAGGAACAACTTTTATCTTGAATGCGCCATTTCTGGTCTGAGTTGCACACCTCACAATTTCATTGCTGCTTAAGGAATAGTTGACAAGTCAGCAACTTCCATACAAACTTTAGCAAACTGCTAAGGACTAATGATCAATTTAACATAAGACAAACAAGAAATCTCCACTGGTTAGAAACCACTCACCTGCCAGTTGAGGAAAGATCATTTTTCCACAGCAACCAGTAGTTGCCAGGATATCACCAACCAGTCTCTGAAACTTGACAGGACAGCGTTGTTCCAAACCAAACAACGCAAGCTGTACATTTACTTGAAATGAAGCTGGCAACTTTTCAGTAGAACTGTAGAGCTATGTCGCAAAGCCTCTAACTACACAGAGCGCTAAATTCTTACATGGTGAAGATTAAACACATTTAACATCGTTGCTGTCTCTAAAAACTAGAAACTGTTTGATGGTTGCTCTACATGTACCAAAGATGGCAGCTATGAACTTTCTGACCAGTGTCAGCATAAGACATAAGCAGCTGAAAGACACAGTAAAGACAGACCGAGTCTCTTCAGTGAAGCTGACCATGTGGTATGTTTGTCTTAACATGTCAGCGCAGCATGGTGTCTTCCTGGACATGCTCAGCAATAAAAACTCTGTAATCCCATGATGCAACAGGCAATCTGGTGAGGGGAGGAACATCAATCATCCCGGTTCGGCGTTCCCGTCTTTGGTGAGGTATGATTTGACAGGCTGCCAGCTCCAAAATAGCGAATTACTCAATAGCGCTCCCCGTTCTTTCCACCTCCGCTATACCAAACAATCATTATCTCCCCCATCTCTGTTCAGCTCCACATGAGCTCCACACTGAACATCATCACATAAGTCAGAGCTCAACTCTCAGCTCAGGGAAAAAAATACAATCTTCTCCCATATCCCTGGAGCACCAGGCCTCATTCAGACTCCTGGCTTTGAGGAACAGGAGGGAAATATTGACTGGAGATGCTGATGTGCGGCCAAAGCTCCGCCATACAGAAAGTAGCTGACAGAAAGAAAGCTCCCGACGGTGACAATGACCTACATATGCCTGTAGGCAAAGGGTAAGTTAGCAGGTAGACACACTCGCACAACAAGCCACGGCTTCAGAAGATGCAGCAAACAACTCTGTGCTGAAACTGACCTGCAGCTTCCACGCTGAGATTTTCTAGCCAAAGTAACAAGGTACAAAACCCACCTTCATGGCAGGAGGGACAAAACTTTTCTCCCCTGTTGCTTGGCTCAAGAACAGAATGCACACAAAGGTCTGGCGAGGATGCGACATGGAAACCCTCATGTGTTATTCATCAGAAGACTAAACCAGAGTCCGGAGGCAGGAGAGAGCCCGCTTAGCTGCGGCATCATTTTGACTGAGCCAAGAGACTTTTATCACAGCAGACAGTTGGACTTGTTAAACAGGTGTGACTAACCAGATTCATAATAACAGGGTTTTTTTCATTTAGATGTTTCCATGCCAGGGTCCGGGCATTGTGGGTGCTGATTCAATAACTGGCATGTCTGAATGCACATTAGCGCTTGCTGATGCTATTAGTTACACATCTGCTTTTCAAGCGGTGACAGTCAAAGTGTTTGAGGTGAAAAGGGGTCTGTTACCCACACGGGGCACCGGAGGGGTGTAGCAGCATTAAGTGAGTAATTAACTATCATAAAAAAAAAAAATAAATGAGCAGAGCAGAAATAGTTAAATTAATGTTTTAAACACACAGAAAGAAAGACATTTTTTTAGTGCTTCAAATTTTTTTACCAGTTATCAGTTTTATCTGTCTCTTTACCAAACATCATTGTACAAACACAAGAGCGTCAAACATAAGGCCCGGGGGCCAAAATAGGCCTGGCGAAGACTCTAATTGGGTCCACCACACAGCTTTGGAACAAGTGAAGGACGGCATGGATTTTACAGTTCATAGTTTTACAGCTTTTCTTATTGATGAAGACCTTCCCCACAGCTATTTATACTACACCAAGGCAAGTAACAATTAAATGGCAGAAAAGTTTGTTTCTTTGTTTCTTTGTTTTTTACAATGTGACCATGGTAGGAAAACATAAAAAGGAAAGTTTAGGGGTAATAACAAAAATTTTCAGTTTTAAAATTAGAGGAAAGTCTGCGTGATTATCCGACAGAACTTTGCCTAATTTTTCACATTTATTTCTTACAATTTAAGCCCAAAGACTTAAATGTTTAGGTAAATTACACTGATCTAGCTCATTTAATACCAAAGTGGGCTAAATGTGGTCCAAAGTGTGAAATGAGATTGCCACCCCTGCACAAGAGCTTTTAGTTTGAAGAAATAAAGAACAATTTATAGAAAACTGCATTTCATCCAATAGATGGGAACAATCCAAAACAAAATGACGTATGTCTTGTGGTCCTGTTGGTTTTCCCCTGTCTCTGTCATCATGCTGTCTTCGTGTCTCGGTGCTAGTCATAAATCTTTTGTTACTCTCTGCTTTGCTTTGAAGGTTGGTTTTCTCTCGAGTCTTGCTCTAGTTTTGCTTCCTGCTCTTTTCTCTCCTGCGTGATTGTCTGTCCCGACCTCATTAGGTTCACCCCTGTCTTGTTTCCGCCTGTGTCCAAGCACCTGTCACCACTGCGTGGATACAGCTGGGTCCATAAGGATTTAAGGACAATGACATTTTTGTAATTTTGCATCTGTGCACCACCAGAGTGGAAATCTAAATCTAACAGTCAGTGTGTGAGGGAAGAGCTTCAATACATGTCTTCATACATTTCCAGTGGCTCATGATTAATTGGACAATTGACTGACAAGCGGTGTCATGGTCAGGTGAAGCCTGTTCCCTCATTATTTTATCACAAATTAAGGAAATAAAACTGTTGAAATTGCATTTGGCAGCTACAGTTTTGACTAAAGCTCTCAATATGAGGTCAACAGAGATGTTGATGCAAGTAATATGCGCCATATATGGATGGAAAATGGATGATCCCAGGATCTTTCTTTGATTTAGGAAACCAACTAGGTAACAACAAGTCATGAGCACTCTCGAGGAGAAAAGAGTGTCATTGTCAAAGTCTGCAATCAAGAGATATCTTCATGAAAGCAAACACAGAGAGTTTACAGCAAAGTGCAAACCATTAGTTACACTCATCTTTGCCAACAAACATCTAAAAAACATCTGCAACAATTCTTTGGACAGATGAAACCAGGATTAACTCGAACCACAACAATGTGAAAATGCACTGTGATGGCGCACTGAGGCGAAATGAGAAAAACTGTGCCACTATCTAAACACTTAATTGTACACGCTCTCTTCTCCCTTCTCTTTGTCTGTTTATCCTCTCTTGTTTGCCAACCTGCTTTGCTTTCCTGTGTCCTGCTTTCCTCTTGTTTGCTTCCATTCGTCTCTGTTATTTCTTTGAGTTTAGTTGAATTTTTTTCCTCCCCCTGTGGATTTGCGGATTCTCCTGTCAGCTTTGTGCAGCTGTTTTTGTTAGCAAATCATTTTTCTTTTTGTATGCTGACACTCCACATACTGTATTTGAGCAGGCATTCCATTACAGCGCAGAAACATTTTAGAGACGCCTGTCTTTATGACAACTGTAATTTTATTTCTTTGTTCTTACTTAATAACTTCACCCATACAAACTGTGTAAGGGTTAAAGTTGTGCATTATTAGGAGTGTTGTGGCTGTGGTGATTGGCAGGTTTGGGGGCTGTTTCATCTCATCCAGTGTTCTGTTGTACTGAAAGTCTCTCTAAAGAGGTGATTGCTTGGTTTCCCCACTAAGTACATTTTGTTTTGATCCTGTTTCTTTATTGCTAGCCACAGTGATAATGGATGCACCTTGCTAACCGAGCTACGGTGCCACTCTGTGGGTTTTTGTCACTCGTGACATAAACAACAAACAAACAAAGACATGAGAAAGGCTCTACTAATGATTTGTTCTCCTCGTGTATCTTTTGATGACCGATACTTTTGCTATGATGTTGCTAATTGATATAACTTGGCTTCAGTTTAGAATACTAATACATATTTCATGAAGCTGTAATAAATGTGACGAAGCCTGTGAGCTCATTCGGCAGGTAATTGTAGCTGCACTGCGTCATACGCCCTAACATCCTAGCCTCATATCCAGAACATACACTCTCAACTTGGCGGCCTAGTTTCTACTTTCATGAAAATTATGGGAGATGTAAATAATACAAAATGGACCATAAGTTTTCAAGGGTTAAACTGGAGAATTTCCCATTTTTCCCTGTGACATCGGTGTGACTGCCTCCCTCCATGTCTACCTACCTGCTGTTTTAACCCACTCCATCACCCCAGCATGCACCTGGAGGGGGAAGGTGCTGCTTAGTCACCACTCCTCAGTTTCTGTCTGATCACATTTGAGCTAGATGCGACACTCTGACTCTTTCGCTGCTGTAGTAAAATGTATTACTTCAAGCATAAAGTTGTTTGACTGAATGAAACTTTGGTGCCTGCCATCTTTACCCCAATCTTCTGTTTCTCACACAGGCTGTCAGGCAGCAGCGAAGCTACAAAGCCACAAAGTGATCATGGAGACAGCTAATAAAGTCGCAGCATCGGCAGAGAGACCTAAACATCAACAGGAATCATATTAGCGTTGCTATTTCTATTTCTCTGCAGTGACACAGCTACTACAGATGCATGAGGTCCAACTCATGTCTGCTGCTGGATATCTGTAGGATTTATCACGCTGTGATGTGACCTTGTAAACTTTGCTTTTATTCTCAAATGCCCTGTGCGTGTGTGTGTGTGCTTGTGTCTGTATGACAGTTAAATTAAGTGCTTGTACCCCTGTGTGTGTGCTTGCTTGTGTGCATGTCTCTCAGGAGTGTGTCGCTGCTGTATCATGGCAGGGTCGATAAGAGAATCTGCCCGTGTGACACAACAGATTACTGCTGCCTGGTCTCAGCCCAGAAAACGACTGCGAGAGGACTCGGGAGAAATGGCAGCGTGGCCTCGCCGCTTTGATTCGAACTGACTGAAGTGCTGTAGGAGAAATCTCCTCCACATAGTTCATATTTATGTGCGCATTGCTGTTAGATTTATACCTCTGATTTGTTCTTTTTTTATGTGAATCAAACAATTTTAAGCATGAAGCGCTGCTGCAGAGGCACAGATGAGTTTCAGTTAAATAAAGGAGGGCTGTTTTCAAAAATACATGAATGGAGCATGTTGCTACTGCAAAAAATACCCACACATAAGCACCTGTCAGCCTCTGATTTAACTCCAGAGAGGATATGGCAATTTGATCTTTCACGGCCTTGGATTAAATGTCGCAATCAAGTGAATCAACTGATAACTGGTAGAAAAAGTCTTAATCTGTGTCTTAGCAATTCCTTAATGTGACGTGATGACCGTACAACCTTTTCAAACCTTACGAGAGGTGACATTTTCACCCTCTTCTCGGATGAGACACCATCAGGTATGCCAGCTTTTTGATAACATTTATAGAAGCAGTGCGAGGTAAAATAAAAATTGCCTTTGCTGGTACATAAATGATCCACTACTCACTACACTGGCTATTAAACCTTTGAGTTTGTGTTAACTACAACCAAAGCCTCCCTTATCCACTGCACTGTCTGTTGATGCCTTCAGCACAGCGTAGAGCTGGTGCATTGATTGGAACACAACAGTCTCTAGTGGCAAAACAGACACAGTGCAAGGAAAAACCCATAAAAATGGTCTCCAGCATCTAAAATGTCAGTGAAATGACACTGCCTACTGCACATGACCTTTATTTTTTCAATAAACTGTGAAAAATAGAGTAAAGCAAAGCATGAGGTAGAAAACTGGCTGTTTAAAAGGAGTTACTCTGGTGATTATCAGCTGCACACCTAATCAAGCTCATCCTCAAAACAAATCAGTAAGAACGCTGCCTCCAGTTATAAATATAAAGCACGGGAGAAAAGAAAATGGGACGCAAGACGGGTTAAGAGACGGTTATATTTAGCTGCATTCTTGTGTAATTCTTAAAAGCTGCAGGAATCTTTAAGATCCAGAGTGAAGTTGCATCCGAGGAGTGAGATAATCTCCTGTGACGTGAAGGAAGTGGATGTGACCGCCATTATTAAGCTGAAGATCGCAAATGAAGGTAGACAGATGGAGTGATTTTCTTTTTTCTGCATCTGCGTCGATATTTAATCGGCTTCAGTAAATTTCAGCTGCGCAGACTGTAATTAAAGAAAGCGACAAAACGGTGTTCGAACACCACTGATAACAAAATACCCACGTGGAGGCCTAATGACAGCTGATGATGTGTTTACTTCACGTGATCTTCAGAGCAGAAAATCCACCACGAGAAACTAAAGCTCAGCATCATCACGGCGTAATAAGGCCTCCCTCTCTGTTTAAACACTGACTAATACCCACTGTCGGCTTGTGTAATAATACAGTAAATCATCAAGAGGAAGAGGGACAGTCAAACAGCGAGGCAGCAGTCAGCTGATGTGCTGCTGACAGGTCTATAGAGGTGGTGCTGGGGGAGGGCAGGGTGGCGAGGGATGATCGATGGGGTGTCAACAGAGCGTTGAGGTGCCGGGAAGAGGAATGGATGACCCGTTGAGATGCCCTCTGGGAACAGAGGAGCTAAAAAAGCAAACAACAACAGCAACAAAAAAAGGCTGATGTCAAATATGTCTGTCAATGGCGACCAGGGAGCAGAAACCAGAGTGGAGGCTTGTATTCATTGAGCGTCAAAGGGGAATTCATATTTTTTTAACAAAAAGGAAAATTAACATCGTGGTGATTATGATGGACACAGTATGCTGCATGGCATGAGCGGAGGATATTCAGGGTGCGATGTGAGAGCTGCGTCATCTCCAGATGGCAGTCAGAGCCACCAGCGAGCAGCAGCGTGTGTGTTCCCAGAGCTTACAGCCTCACCCTCTCCACCTTTGCAACCATGGCAACATCGAGCATGAGGTCCTGCCGCGGCTGCTTTGTTGTCCTGAGGGGAGGAGCTGCGCTGGGTGACAGCATGTCTGCCTTCTGTGCTCTGCACTGCACACTGGTTTAAACGTACAGAAACCATACACTGGCTTGTTTTTTTCCACATGTTATATTTACTTGCATGTTGTTTTACTTGATTTTACGCTTAACTATTAATTACTATAATTCAATAGTACAAGCCACTTCATTAGGTACGCCTAATGAACACCTTTTGTCTTTAGAACTACCTTAATTCTAGAAGATTCCTCAGAGATTTTGACCCATGTTTGGTATTATGAGGCTCAAAGCATGAAAATATCCCCCACACACCATCATCCCACCCCCACCACCCTAAGCTGTTGATATAAGGCAGGATTGATCTGTGCTTCTTGTAGTTTATGACAAATTCTGACCCCACCACCTGATTGTCACAGCAAAAGTTGACTCATCAGTCCAGGAAACACTTTTGCCAATTTAGGTGAACCTGTGTGAATTTTAGTTTCAGTTTCCTGTTCTTAGCTGACAGAAGTGGCACCCAGTGTGGTTCAGACCATTCTCGAGCGTGAAAATCAGCAATTTCTGACCAGCCAGTCTGGCACCAGCAACCATGATGTGTTCAAAAGCACTTAAATCACCATTCGTCCACCATTCTGATGCTCAGTGTCTGCTTTTCAACATGCATCCAGTTAGTGCCATGTGATTAGCTGATTGGATAAGGAGCAGGTGAACAGGTGTACGTAATAAAGTAGCTGGTGACTGTACAACCTTATTGTTATCTTTTGCAGAAGCTCTTTTTCTCATTTATTTAATTGCATCTCAGCAAAACTTTCTTCAGCTTTGGGCAGTATTTTCAGCATCCCCTGGGACACAGGGTGTTTTGGGGGCCACAGGTTTAGTGATTTTAAGTCAATTTTTACTCGTCTGTGTTTTTGTTTTTATTTAATATTTAGTATTTAGTGTTTTATTGTAATTTTACTCTTTTAGATATGCAGAACTTTGGCCATCACCTTTTGTTTTCAGATGTCCTTACAAATAATTTCACTTGACTTGCTTTCATAGGATCAGACTTAGCTGTACACCACATGCCTGACACTAACGGTACTTAGTACATAGGCAGTGGCTAAAGTGCCAGAAATATCCCTCACAAAACAATGGAGACCAAAAACAGCTAAAAAAGAAAAATATGATGACAAATATATTTCTGAAAAATAATGTAAAGACAAAATATTTTTCACATAAGCTAATGAAACATACCAGGTTACATCAAGTTTCTGTGTTTATCTTTGTGATATTAGAGTGAAACTGTCACAGGTGAAATGCGACCTTAATATTGCTTGATCAATACACAACTATAACGCCATCTCCTGTCCACCCAGGTGGGAAAGAAACTGAGAAATAGTCTTAATGTTTTCACAGTAGCTTTAACTTCAATTAAGTTCTAATTCTGCATCACCGGCTCACAAAATATTGAACTCCAGCTGCTTCATTAAAAGCTCTACAAGCTTATAAAGACATAACTAAACAACCTACAATCCTCTATGAACACACACAGGGCAACAGTTCATGTTTTCCCACACTTATATGTCTCATGCAATGATTTGCACATTAAAGTGGCTCCCTTCACATTTTTCCCCTCATACAGCATAATTATGATTACAGGAATAATCACATAATTATTAAAAATTAGAGCGTGCGCTTGCGTCTTGATTGTTTCCTTTGAAGTCTAACGTGGTGGCATCCAGACAAGAGAATTTCCTGGCATACCTCCTCATATAAAACATAAATATTTGTTCGTGGAAGTAATGGGAAGTAGATTTTTTCCCCTGTTTTCCATCCTTAACATTCACATCTGGCTTTCTGCACTGATGAAAAGGGAGTTTGCCTCAGGACTCGTGATCATTTTGGATTAGCATGCCAAGTAACAAATCCGGTGGCATCCTTCAGTAAGCAGTCGTCATCTGAAGCACACAGTTAGCCTTTCCTCAAAGATAATGAGGACAGCCTAACACATCTCATTGCTCTCTTTCTTTTATCTGGCTGCTCTTCTTGAGCTCCGTCTGGCTGATTTATCTGAGCTCTGGACCTCAAAGGAAGCACAGAGCTAAACGAAGACTTGGGAACCGGGCCAAACTGTCTTACTCAGATCTGGAGTATGTCTAAGCAGAAGGCACAGTTAAGGGGACGCATGAGGACAGGCTGCGAGTTTGCGTGCATGTGCGTGTTTGTATAAGCCCTGGGCAGTCTATCCAACATGAATTCAATTTTAAGTCACACAGCAAAGGTGATTTATGATTCATTCCTTTTGAACATCAATTTCCTTCTGATTCAAAACAGAATCTAAAAAAATTTAGTGCGCAGGGAATTTTTTCTCAGATAAAACGTTCCAAAAGGAAACTTAATTAAATTAATTAAAAGAGGATATGTAGTTTAATGACGCTTTCAATGCTGAAGAGCTGGCAGTGTCCTGAAATACAATGGGTTCACTACAAACAAACTCCTGTAATTACTAAAGGGAAATCAGAGAGCTCAAAGCTCTTTGTGCTTGTCCCCAGAGATACAGCCTGCCCACTTTGCCATTTCAAAAATGCTTCTTTGGCCCTCAGGGACGCCATCACACCATCTCTTTGTCATAAGGGCATATTATATATGTGTAAAAAGAGCCAATTAAAAAGTAAAATGAAACCACATTTTCAGCATACTTCGGTTGATTTTAAAAGCGGGAGCCCAGACCGAGATCGAAATATTAATGCATTATAGAGCAGCGTGCTATTCTGAGATTAAGGTGGCCCTGTGGGAAATGAGCTTTTCACTAATGACTAGTGCTTATAGTCAGACATGAATACAGCTGTCATTGTAATTAGCAGCAGGGGGTCTGTTTTTAGCTATTTTGGGGATAGAAACGATGAGAATCAGGAGGACTCTGTGGCTTTAATTCAGTAAAATGTTCAACTTATTTAGAAAACTGACAGCCTTCATCACCAAATCATAAAATCTAGATTAGAGCTCCATAAAAGGATCATGAGAAGTTTAGCCCTGGTATAAATGGAGGTTGACTCTGTCCTTCGTTTGTAGTTATACATTTTTAAGGCTTACTCATTACATCAGATGATGCTTATTACAGCTGAAAATGAACCATAAGCATGGCCTTTAGTAAATCATTGATCACAAGAATTTAGATTTGATGTCTTTTTTAAAGGAAACGAGAAGGAAATGTTAAAAAGAGCAATATTTTTATCATGTGGTTCTTTATAATTCTGGGCTACATTAATTCACAGTAATTTCTTTTTCATATTTTTTCTTATAAGGTTTTATCACATGTCTTAAGGTCTCTATAAAAAGGGTAATTCAACCACCTCCTCTTTATTTGTCAAAGAAAAACAGCATGAATAATGTTTTTATTACTCGATATGTTGACTGTGAGTCACGTGTCATTATTCCAGATCACAGGGCGAGACACAAGCAAAAAGGGATGTGGGGTTTTTTTCTGTTATGTAACCTATAAAGAAAATGTCAATACAGGCCGAGTCACGAATGTGTCTCCAGGCTCCAGCCTTAAGGCAAAACGCTACCCTGTTTCACCTTTATATCCAACAGTTAATTAGGGATGTTCACAGGCCTCTATTTACAGTAAAGGGTAATGAGGAGGAGAACGAACTACTGCTGATATCTCCCTAGGTGACGTAAACTCTACCATGAAACACTGACACACAGTGCAAAGCGAGAATTAATCTCATCACACACACACACACACACACAGCTCTCCGACAAACAAAGATGCAGTGCCTGCATTTTTGAACCCAAGAGCTCAGAAGAACACAGCAGCAAACAAATGAAACTGTTGTTTACAAAAAATGTAATTCTTTCTGCTTTTCATTAACTCAGAGTAAACCCTCAGACGCACGAGTGTTTGCTGGTAAATATTTGGATGAATGAAATTAAATTCACGAATGTCCAATTCAGTTGTTTGCTTCTTCCGTCTGCAAAATAAAGGAGAACAACAACAGCGCGGGCAAACTTTTGCCAAGGAGGGAGGGATTGGAAATTGTACTTCTTGAAATGGTCTCCCCATCTCTTGAGGCAAAAGGCAATTTCATGCTCCAGCACGACTCACGGGGACATTGGGACTAAAGGTGACCTCAAGGTTAATAGTGCAAATGTAATAAATTGGAAATCTTGCAGTACAATAACAACTTCTGACTTCATGGGTAAAATGATGTCTATTTGTTAAGAAAATCATGACTGCCAAGTCGCCAGTAAAGAATTATCCATAAAAATGAGGTTATAAGCTTAAAGGAAGCAATGGTAGGTTATTTCTTTTTGTCCAGAGGCGTATAGGACACAGCCAGAGGACTATACTTCTGTTTCCTGCAGAAAACAAGCAACACATTTCCTAACAACTCATTTCATCAAGTCTTTGTGCAGACGGAATGTGAGATTCCAGCCAATCTGAAGCCTTCTGCGAGTTTTCGCTAATTGGTGGATGTATGGCTGATGCTACATAGCTAGATAGATATGGATCTTTTTGGGGCTGAAAAAAAGAGAAACATGTAACACAAATGTCAGAAATGTTTAGGGGACAAAATTGTCTGAGAGCTCTGCACTTCATGTTGTGTTTGTTTTCAGAAATGGAAACAGAATGACACAAAACCAGCACTTTGTGTTTTCGCCATAAATGAACCAGGGATCTTTTGCTTGTTAGGTGATTGCGTAAACCACTAAAGTTTGGAGGCACTGGGCGCTGTCGTCTCTAACAGGCACAAAGTCCAAAAAGCCATCTTCTAATCTGATAGAGAAAGGCTGAAGTAAAGCATTTTGGTTTTTGTATGAGAAGCAATTTCACGTCATGGCTACAAGCAGACAAACAGTGAAGTAATAAAAACCATAGTGATGATGTACCTGTCATTAAATCTAAAAAGCACAGAACAAAGCCAAACACAATCCAGCAGGACTGAGCAGAAAAGCCATTCCAACAATGTTTCATAAACTGAGCCTTCTTATTATTTTTTCCCATGTAGTACAACCTATCCAGGACCAGTTCTTGCTACTGCAGTGCCTTAGGAAACATTTGAACTCAACCTTGGATTAGCTGGTGTGTAACAAATGATTTAACTGCAAAAACTGAGTGTGTGAGTGTGACAGGTCATCTGACTAATGTGTAAAAAAAGTACAGACTGTGATTTAATTCTATCCGCATTGAGAATATTTAATGATTATTAATAACTCTCTCTGCTGAAACCCTCCTGATGATTCTGCAGCTGTAAATATCCCCATGAAGCTGCGATTATTGGATGAACTTTAAGGAAAGACTCCAATAAACAGCTGTAAGCAGCAAGCACCGCCTTCAGATTCCCCTGGGTTACATTAAATATTCGTCAAACTCATTAATAACCTGTTACAGACAGGTCTGGCTGTGCACCCGACTGTGTGTCTTTTGTATATATAGCTGTTAAGCTGTAAGTATGGAAATGTCTAGATCACTGCAGCCTGACAGTAATATTTTGTTCAACTTTTAGATAGTAGTTCCCCGCTACAGCCTCTCTTTTGTAAAACCAACAATCCGACTTCTACGGGCAATCTGAGGAGTCGCCCGCACCCACACTGCAATTTATCACATGTGGCTTCAATTTATAATGCTCCAGGGAACATCTGTATGCGTAGCTTCCTTTTAGATCAGCTGTTTACTGTGAGTGGTGTCTTTAACAGTGCTTGGGGCACATTAGTGGCATATTTTTAAAATTGAACTATAAATTTGACAAAATATTTCTTCCTCTCCTTTGCGTCCCTTGTGCTGTTGAGGCTCCAGGCAGCTGCCTCGTTGAGCTGGCCCTCAACTTATCCATCAAAATCCACAGTGAGAATTTGAACTGTTATGCTAAAGGCTTGTGTGTGTGTTTGTGTGTTGGGAGGGGGTTTGGGGTCATGGTTGGGCCAAACACCCTCTTCATGAACCTCTCAAAAATGAGTCAGACGCTTATGTTTTGTCACGTTCTATAACTACAACACTGCTGTGGTGCTGTTTGCAGTTTCAGCACCACGGTCAGCACCATGCAACCCACCAGCGGATCTCTGCAGACAGATATGAAACATATGGAGCAGAAAGTGTTGATTTTTACATCAAATCATCATCATGGTCACCTGGAGCACATCGAGCTTTAACGCTAGCATTGCTGACATCCATTAGTAGTGGAACAGATGAATATTTAAAAAAAACACTGCAACACAAGCAGAAGCAACATAATAATGGAAGAATGCAGCTGCCACAGAATATAAACCAAGCTTTTGAAAGTTTCTTCAACATCTTTTAAAAGTGAAAGCAGTGTGAGAGCTTCAGGGAGGCCTGGTGGGGTCCGAATGAGTGTGTTTGAAGAAATACTGTCTAAAATGTGCATAACTGTGGTTTTATGCATGAAAACAACAAAGAAAAAACTAATTTCTTACGTCCTCATCCTCCCGCAGGCATTTTTTGCGGTACTGGACGTGAGGTCTCCCATCGACGAGTTGCTGAGGGGTCTTCGCTGCGTTTTCCTCGTCTGCAACCTGTCCACCAAGAAGGTGGCTGGCCTCAGGTGGGTGCGGAAAGGAATTGGTGGTATTGATCTTTCCGGTGAATCTCTGGTACAGCGAAGCCATAATACTGGTCCGGTTCAGATAAAAAAAAAAACAACAACAACAACAACTTACAGCATGTCAGAGTCACAAGCAGGTCTCGTCTGATTGTGTGGCTTGGACAGTCTGTTGGGTTTCTTTGCGCTTCGAAGAGAACCGATGGCAGGCAGCCAGCTTTCACCTCCGGGATGGAGCAAAAAAAAAAAAAAAAGACGAGGTGAAGATACTTGGCTAGTAAATAAGCATCTGTGGATGACTCACGGCGTTGGAGTGATAGACCAATATAAAGCCGGATCATTCGCAGCCGTGTCCTTTTAGCTTTGCCCAGGCGCACGGCAGACTGGTGGGCTGTAGGTGTCAATAGTTGCTCTCTTCTGTATTCACGACACGTTGTCTCCCCTCTTCAGTTTCCTGATGCCTCCTTTCAGAGAGATGGCAGGCGGATGCGCTGAGTTTCCATCAGATATTCGATCTTCCAGATGACTCCGAGTGATTGTCCACCTCCCCCCCGCCAAAAAAACAAAAAGAAACGAGCAACAGATACTGATTCGACTCTTTCGGCTCTGTTTATACCGGACTGACCTCACATATGAAAAGTGTGAAGGACGCAGAGAGCCCGACGGTACTCACCGCAGACGCGCTCTGCATGTGAAGTGACCAGCGCTGTGAGAGCAGCTTTACTGTAGCACTACTGTCACTGCACTTCTTTGTGCGCTGCTTTGCGCCCAGAAATGCGCCAGCGATGCACAGATTCGCTTGTATTTACTTCGATGTGAAAGCGCAGAATAAGAAGCCTCTCTCATTTATGATTTCATGAGCGAGGTTGTAAAATTGCCTCTCATGTGACTGCGTATGGTCCCAGGACGGAGCTCTAGTGCCTCTCTGTGGCGCTCTGGATTAGGACAGGCTGACCAAACGCCTCTTATGATGTGTATTCCACATGTGACACAACAAACAGGGAAGTTTTTTCTTTAAAAATAGAAAACAGAAAATACTCTGAAGCACAGCATATATTTGAGTCACACAACTGGATAAAATAAAAGGAATATATATTTAAAATGTGTACAAACATGGTTAAACTTAACCTTTGCAGCTTCTTAGAGCCTGATGAAAACCTTTCTTGAAAGCCTTCCATGAAAATGCCCCTTCCCTACTTCAGCCCAATATTTTCATTCAGTTCACAACCACAAGTGTTATTCAGCTCATAACACTGCAAGTGATTTCATGCTTGAAATGCTCACAGAGGCCACAGCAATGCAGCTCTGGTAAATGCAGAATATTGGCTTATATGCGATAGAGGGAGGGAGGGAAAGGCTCTTGGGTCAAAGTGTTCAGATCTCTGCCATCCCTGTCAAGAATGCCACAGGCCAACACGCCATGGCCTCTCACTCAAACTATCACCCAACTGGCGCTGAGCTGTATTTCTGGGAAATAGGTCATCTTCACAGGGGTACAACTTCAAAGCAGCACTAAAGCGCAGCTCCAAACAGCTCTGCACACACTCTGCTGAACACCACCGTTTTGCCTCTCTCATTAAGTGAAATCAAGTTCATTTGGCAATCATTTGCAAAGAGTTATCAAGGTGAACTGACTAGAGTGGTAGAAATGAAAAAGGTCTATCTTGAACTCTGAATAAAGAGTGAGTTTCAATTAAATTTCTTTTATAAATGGCGAGTCATCTCGAGTCCTGAAAGAACTGCTGAAGGCTCATTGATTCGTGTCCAGAATTATGAATATAACCCGAATAATAGTATATCTGTCTGGAATACAGAATATTCATTTCAAATGTTTGGTCATTTACAAAACAAAACAAAATAAGGATAGTGGACATTACTCCCCATTCTCCCCTTCCTCATGAGTTTGAGTCATTTTTTCCTTTGACTCAAAGTATGATTCAAAAAGTAATGAACTTTGTTTGATGCTTTGTCTACCTCGTAATTGGAGTTTCAGCAGAAACTTGTGCTTTGGACTGAACATCTCTGGGCTTCCAGCAATCTCTCGCCTTCCACAGTGGCTTGCCTCGGTCCTTGTCATTTGTTTCCCTAGTTCATAAATGCCTTTTCCTGGGTCTGCGCACCCCTTGGGAAATAGGCCTGAGTCACTTGACATCAATCCCAGCCTCTCTGATAGATGTCTTCCAATCTCCCTCACCTTGTTGGGGAGCTATTGTGAACTGCCTGACTGCTTTAAAGCTCCCCTCAGGACAGCGCCGGGGAGCCCGGGCTCAGCTTGACTCCCCTATCGCCTCCTCACAGACACAGCAGATGACTGGAGCTACGCCTTTCCCTGCTCCCACAAACACCACTGCAGTCAAGCTCTGCATTATAGGTGGTAAAAATTTGAAGAAGCATGTAATAACCAGGTATAATGACAATGATAGCTGCAGTAAAACCTCTGTGGGTAGCTAATGGTACTGTTGGAGCCAGTGCAAGCTAAAGCTTACCTCGCTTGTGATATGGAACATTGTAATTATATTTCAAACATGTCACAGATGCATTTTATTTCAAATGATACGATGCACTTTGGTGCACTTTATGACGCTGTGAGTGATGGCTTTATGAAGCTCCGCTATGCAGTAAACTCCCCTCAGTGAGTTTATTTTTTAATTCCAGTGAGGGACTGACACACCAACTTTGCCAGAAATTTTACTAACTGAATGCACAGATGTTATTTTATTATATGAGGACCAGAGGGAAGTCATTATTTTTCTCCTCCTCAAATGAAATGAAACAACGCCAAAAAACTGGTGATCATGTTCTCCGCAGAGAGGCGGAAAACTGAGGCAGCCTGGAGGTATAAAAAAAAATCCCACAATAGCATTAAACATTATTAGCAAGAAAGAGTAGAGGGAAACCAAGAAATCTGAGAGAGAAAAAAGAAAGTAAATCTTTTTATAATTGCACACACACACACAAAAATCATTTTAATGTTTGCTCTTTTCTGTTTTAGATCTCCTGCCTTGGAAATTTTTAAGAATTAAGTGTGTTTGATCTTATTTTCTTAAAGTTTGACATCTTTAAAAATATGTACAACAAAGGTAAGCTGGATATTAAGCTGCACAGCAACACTCTCATGCATACTGTTATTTCTATTACCATAAACAGGATACCATACAGCATATACTACAGTGTGGTGTCTATATAAATTTAGATAATCATTCACAATGCAAATATTAATGTATTTGTATGAAGTGAAATGCCACTGCAGCCCAACATCT
The DNA here is from genome assembly GCF_013358895.1 of Oreochromis aureus. NCBI lineage: Eukaryota > Metazoa > Chordata > Actinopteri > Cichliformes > Cichlidae > Oreochromis > Oreochromis aureus. The sequence goes on from NC_052959.1 coordinate 16,394,713, forward strand.
TTCCATCAGCATTCCACACAGCACAACAAAATGACACAAATTAATTGGATGGAAGAGGAGACCGATCAATCAATCGATGTTTTGCAGGCGTGCAGTAATATCTAATTTCCTCTGAACATCACTCAGCTGAACAAGGAAATTGCTGAACCCCTCTACATGCATGTAAGAGAGAACAGATTCAGTTACAGCCCATCATAATCACATTTTTCCACCATTCTCCATTCGGCATTAGCTGGACACTAATGATTTCTCTCGACGCTGTGCTGGGACAACCATGACAACAAGTTTCTTTATCACCCCGCTGCCGGTGTCGGATTACATGCCCCGTTTCGCTGTGGCCTGGGCACATACATTTTATCTTGAAGCTCTTCTCGAGACAGTCCATTACCGAGCTGTAAATAGCTTGCTCTCACATCGATTAAAAATCATCACAAATAAACTTGTGTACATCAAATTTGTCCAATTATCAGAAGCAGTCTTCAAGAAGGAATTACACGCCGTAACTCATTAAAATGCCTCCAGATCAAATGTTTTCAGGCTGCAAGGCGCGTCTCCTCAGGGGAGCACAGAACAGAGGGAATAGATGTGTTTTGAAGATGCTGCATGAGGTGAAAGGGGCAGATTTGTGGCATCACTGTAACAACAACAGCAGGTCAGCCACAGTTTGGTGCGCACTTAGCAGCATTGTCAACAGTTAGGACAGAACATCCATACAGCAATATATCGTATAAAAGCATTAACTCACATTGTATGTATAAACTCTGGCCTCAAACGTGCATAATTTTATTAAAACACCTTAAACACATTTCCTTCACAGCATGGGTTACCCCAGTCACGTGACTTCCAGAGGCAAAGCTTATCAAATGAATGAAGGACAAGTAGATGCCTGTTCACTCACTTTGCATTGTAATTCACAGATGAAAAAATGGTGGGAAAGAAATCAGAGAGCTAATTAATCAAACGGACGTATTGGAACAGTTATTATAATACACACACTGATGCTACAATGCACTGCACATCTTGGTATTTGTTTACACAGGGATCATGATTTTTGTAGCTTATTGTCATGCAAAGTGTGAAGTTTTGCAGCATTTCTGTATTGTGATACCACAAGATACTCTTAGATTCCCACAATTAGTGAGACAGACAGACAGACAGATAGATAGACAGACAGATAGACAGATAGATAAACAGATCGATAGATCGATCACCCATTGCTCACAGGATAGAAGCATCTTTCTCCATCAGTGTTTATCAAAATTGAATTGTGCGTCACTGAAAGCCAAAGTCTGTGAGACTGCAGAGTCTCACAGTCCTTATCACTGAATTACGCCCTAAGACTACATTACAACACTTGGCTCATTTCGGGCCATGTAACAATGGTCACTTCAATTACTCTTGGATGCAAGTACTGCATTCATTACACTTCTGGTCCGCTGCACAAAAGAAGGAAGCTGCCACAAATCACTGACACATATTTAGTCTCATATAGGTAACACTTTATGTGTGAATCATTTTGATGACCTTCCTACTGTAAATTCACATAAATGTAAATATTGCCATTTCTAACCTGTTCTAAGCCCTTATTTGCTGAGTCCTGCATAAAATCCATTCCCTGAGTGAAACTAGTTGAGCATGTTTCCCATTGGAAGGGGAATATTATCTTCTATGGAGAGCTGAATCTCCCAGTGTATTACAAGTGAAGGGAAGCTATGCACTGAGCCCAAATTGAAATGGCAGCAGATAAGTCACTGAGGAAATGGAGTTTAATGCTGGCTGATGCTGTAGAATAGACTGTGGTTTGAGGGGGGAGCAGCAGACTACAGCTGTGGATTGTGGCAGTGGCAGATGATGGGGAGAAGAAAGAGGAAGGAATCGAAGGGGGAGATAGGAAACAGAGAAACCAAACTAGAGCATGTCACTAAAAATTTACTGTCAAATGTGTGTTAGGGTGCGGATAGAAAGATAGTGTGCACAGCAAAACGAGAGCTGAAAATGGATTATGACAAATGAATTGAAGGAGTTTATGGTATGAGACATGCGAGGCTTAATGCAAACTGCCCTGCACAAGTTATTGATTGGTATGACCCTTCTGGTCATTTATTATTCCACGTGGCACAAAATGTAAGTATATTTGTGATCTGGAGTGCTGCACAAATCTAAACGCTGCTCTGCAGGAGAGAGGTTTGGAGCTACGGGCGTTCCTTTCTCTAACTTCCAGAAAGCTACAATTTACATAATTTTAATTGCTCAAGAACACCAAAGTCGCACAGCAACTTCTGCTCGTCATCAATCTCCCTTGTAGCCCATTTGCATGCAAACATGAGAGCAGTATACTGTCAGCATTTAATCTAATGAGTTGACCTCAAAGTCAAGTCTGGAGGATTTTCACATAAACAAAGATTAAGCAAAGAAAAGGCAATGCAAAGCAGTAGTTTTAAAACATCTAACACGGCACTGCAATCATACTTTCATATCTAACTTTTCCTCACAGTGAGCAGTTCACACTGAAGTCATTATGTGGCAACATCACAAAGACTAACAATGAGGCGCAAGGTATTCTCCACAGCGTATGCAGCCAGCCATTCATTAGAAGTCGCCTCTTGAAAGAAAATTAAAAGTGGTAAGCATTTGTCCATCAAGATCCTGGCAGAGGGGAGATGAGGACCCGCCGCTCTCTTCCTGCCTGTCCAGTTGTTATCAAAAACAGCCAGCAGCCTGTTCTGTCAGTAGCAGGAGGCTCACCCACAAACACAGACATTCCCCCACAGCGTGTCATGCATGCTAAAAGGGCCCCTTACCCTTCTGGAAGGAGTGCTGGTGTCTATCTTCAGCTGGGTGGCTATGAGGACAGACATGGTGAAAAGTGCCACTTGCCTTCCCCTCTCGCTGTGCTCACACCTTTGTGCTGTGAAGTTGGGGCTGCTGGAGGTGTCTGAGAATTCCTCCCCCCCACCCCGCCAACCTCCTCCCCTTCCCCTACAGCTAAGGGAAAGGATGACCTGGGGGTCCGGGAGCCCAGCGAGAACGCCTCCCTCTCTACTCGCCGGGTGAATCAATCACAGACACTGGCATCGTCTCCAAAGGGGGGGACGGGAGAGGTGGTGGTACAGGCTCCTCCAAACGTTACTTATCTCTGCCGCCCTTACTCCCTCCCTCCCTGGCTCGCTCGCTGCCTCAACTCCTGCACACAAATATGCTTAAACTCTCTCGACAAGACTTTGCTCAGCAAAGGTGGAGTTGAATAGTGTAAGTAAATCTCTCTCACACACACACACACACACACACACACACACACACACACACATACATAAATATACTGTAGCATATAAACAATAAAATGTTCCTCAACATATTAATAACAATATTGCCTGCTAGGCTTTTTTCTCTTTGAGTGTGCGTGTGTGTGTGTGTGTGTGTGTGTGTGTGTGTGTGTGTGTGTGTGTGTGTGTGTGTGTGTGTGTGTGTGTGTGTGTGTGTGTGTTTCCAATGTGTGTAAATATTACCAAGAAATTGATCATTTCACTCAGCATTGCAGCTGGGTTGTGATTAAGCACAAGTAATATTTATGCTTCCTGTCTTCTCTATCATAAAATACAACTCCGCCCACCTGCCCAAACACACATGCACACACACACACACACATCAAGCTACACTGACAGGACAGAAGCCTGGCACAGGCAACACTACTGCAGATTTATTTATGTAGCATTTGTACCTCCCGTAATGAATCCCAGGGCTGAGACTGAGTAACCAGCTTATTTAACTGAACCGTAGCACTGAGCCACAAAACAGTAGCAATGAAATGGCTTTTATAAAACTAGAAGAGGTGATATTTCTAAGTGAAAAGCCAAACTGCCCTCTCCTTCTGCATCTAACCCAGTCAGCTGAATATGACAAAAGCCAGAGGCAAGACGCCCTAAGAGGACCGGCACAGACAGCATGAATGGCAAAGTGTTCATAACTCATTCATTTAAAATGGCGCACAGCAGGATCCAAGCGTAGTAAATCACAAGGCCACCTCTCACACCCAGGCTTGATATGGACTCAGGTTTTGAATTATACCCTCGTGTTGATGCTGTCCAGCATTTTGCTTGTGTGTGAACTCAGGATGCTGAAGTTGTGTGAACACCAAAGTTGTAAACAGTGCAACGTCACTAAAGCGCTAACGCTGCCCCAACTTTTACACTTCACAGATGAAAGAACATGTTAACTAATTTGACGTTCGTGAGCAGAAGGTGACCTTGACAGTTTGTTAGTGGGCAAGTGACTAACATAAAGTTGAGCTGCCTGCGTTCTTATTTCATGCATGGTGGCATGTATTACACCCTGTGGTAAGACCTGGTTTGAGGTTTCACGGTGATTCATAAATACTTGCATTAAAAGTCAGCTACATTTCTTTTTGACCGTGACTCATGAGCCTGTTTGAAGCCAGAGTCTTCCCCCGCAGCTGCAGCAGTTTATCTCTAATGGCCGCCGGGCTTCGGCTCATATTTTACATGTTTGATTTGCACACAGACAACAACTCCACAGTGACGGCAGCAGCTGATGAATTGCAGCGCTTATTTAAATGTAGGCAGCATAATCACAGCACACAAGACGATCAACGTTTAAATTAAACCACAACAACACAAAAGAAGAACAGCTGCGCTTGTTTAGTTTTTTTCTTTCTTCATGTTAACAGGACCGGCATTTTAGGCCGCTCAACACTGAGGATAAAGATGAACTGTAGTTCACACGCGCCACAGGAGATGAGGTTTCATCAAAGAGAGTAATTGCTCTGGTGACTTTACCAAAGGATAATAAAGTCTTTCAAGTTCATAGAAGAAATGGCGGTTGTAGTTATAGCTATTTCTGTTAACAAGCTCATTTTATGCCGTGACATTTCCCCAGGGTCCTTTAAACAAGCCCCTGATTGGTCATCTTCTGCATTCATTTTTCTCACATTTACAGCCACGACATACACTCCTATGATTATGAATAATGCTGGCTCACAATAAGTCACTGTAATTGCAATTAGTATAAAAGGTCAACGTGGTTATTGCTGTAGAGCACAGAGGTGATGTAGTGTTTTATCACACCGACAGAGCATTAACCATGCACAGCTTGAAATTCTTTACGTATTTACTTATAGCACTGCTTATATTCACTTACAGAGTCCGTCCATTTGTCAGCATCTGCTGATTTTGCAGAACATGAGCAACCATCAATGCATTTTAAGAGCTGATGTCAAAACACAATCATTAATAACGTCTACAATTGATAGCACGCATAATATTCAGGAGACATTAGTTTATTGCATATAAATCGCAATGACAGTTTGCATTTCTGTGTTTTTAAATCACATATCAGCATGGTGAAGGGACTTCTGTGAGACACATATGGGCCTCCAGATCTAGTGAGAAAACAAGATTTAGCATTCAGCCCAGTGGAGATAATGAAATCATCAGTTTATGTTTTGGTTTGTGTGGAAGTGTCTGCTGCAATGGTGTATCCAGCTTCTTAATTGAATTTTTATACCATAATTTGCCTGGTAATACCGAAACAGCTCCACAGTTGTGGTTAGAAGGACATAACAGCTTGATGATGTCATCAGACACAGTTATAAAGCGGAGGACACATACAGAGGCAAATATGCATGCTCATACAAACCTTATCATACCTGAATGTTTTAGCATTTCACACAGAATTTGTCCGGTAATTGTTTGATTTTTTTTTAAATCTCTGCAGCAGTGTTGAAAATATTTCTCCTTTCAATCCACATACAGTTGTGGTCAGAAGTTCAGATACAGTCATCATGGCCATGAATGTCATTGAAATTTGATGCTTTTAACAAATTCTTTGAGCTGTTCTTTTTACAGGATGGAAAGTTTCTATTTCTCAGCATAAAAATCATTTTTTTCCAGCACTCATTGGACTGACCAACACTCTCCAAGTAAGAGAGTTGTAGATTTCCACAAGTGAAGAAAGTCTCCTGGAGCCATTTCTAGATAACTCCAGATTCCAAGATCAGGTCAAACAACTGAACATAAGCTGAAGTTATTTGGATGGGTGACCATGGTCTGGAAGAAAATCCAGTTCCCTCTCGCTCAGATGAGAGGGAATTGGTTTGCATGTTCATGAAAAACCAGGGAACCACCAAGAATCAAGCCTACCATGAAACTGCTGGACACTAGTGTCACCGTCCACAGTAAACTAAGTTTCACCTGAGAGGGTGCCGACCAAGAAAGAAGCTGAAATTTCCAGTTGTTGACACAGACAAGCCAAATTCATCTGGAGAAAGGTTTTGTAGTCAAACAAGACAAAGATTAATCTATTTGGCTACAATGTGGCTTTCAAAACCTAAGAACACTGTACCAGCTGTCAAGCATGATGGTGGTAGCATCATACTCTGGGGCTTTATTGCTCCCAGTGGTGCGGGTACACTGCATAAAGTGGATGAAATAATGAAGGAGCACTACCTATTCAACTTCACCTCAAGTCAACAGCTAGATGTTTGAAACTTGGACACGGTTGGGTGTTCCAACAGGACAATGATCCCAAACAAACATCAAAACTGGTTTTAAAATGGATAAAACAGGCGAACATTACATTTTTGGAACAGCCTTCCCAACGCCCCGATGGCAACCCTGTTGAAAACGTACTTATATATACTATATAACAACATATTACAGTATATTTCTATAATCAAAAGATAGGTCTGTGCCAGGAAACTAACCACTTAAATGAACTCTACCACTTCTGACAATACAACTGGTCAAATATTCAGCTAGAATTATACCAGAAGCTTGTTGATGGCTAGCAAAAGTGTCTAGTTAAGTTGCAACTTGCTAAAGGACATTAAGCCATATATTAGTTAAGATGTATGTATATACTTGAGCCGGTATGTATAATTTTGATATGGTGTGGATTAGAGAAAATCAAAAATTATTTCAAACTTCTGCACCCAATTCTTGTTTTTCAAAGTGATTGAAGATGTTTGCTGTTCAATCATTCCCCCTAGAAAAGGAACAGTTCAGAGAAATCCTCAAAAGCCCCAACATTAAAAGGACATTCATGCCCATGATAATGTATGTAAACTTCTGGCTACAACTGTACATGGACTGAAAGAGATGGGCTGCAGAGATAGTATTTCACAACTACAGGATAAAATTCTGTGTGAAATACTAAAACACCAACATTCAGGTGTGAAAAGGTGTGCATAAGTATGCATGTTTGCCTCTTTACGTGTCCTTCACTTCACAACTAGGTGTCTGATAACAGCATCGAGCCGTTACGTCCTGAGTCCAGCTCTGATCTTGACCTTCAGCCAGACCACGGTACCTTTCCCTGACACTCCTCCCTGTGGATCCTAAAGATTCATGCTGCTGTCCTTGGTATGCTCTTCATACACGCTCCACTTTGAGTTCAGGCTACAGCACCAGTGCAAAGATATGAATAGCAAAAATATCATTATTCGTCAGAATAGGAATGAGTCCGGGAATATCTGTGTGTCACGCTATGATGTGTCTTTATCAGCAAGTGGCTTCACTACAGGCAGAGTACTATCAGGTCATCTGTCACAGGTGACAGGAACAGATGAACCCTGCGCCCCGGGGAGCAATGCAAGTGCAAGATTGTGTCCAGGATGAAGAGCTTTAGGTGCTCAAAGGTGGCCGGGAGCTGCAAAACCTGGACAGCTTTTATAAACATGGTTCTCATCTACAGCAAGCCTTCCCTGGGGAGCCTAATAGCAGCATAGCAGTTAGTGGTGACAAATGACCGCTGCTGAATGGTGTCTGTTGCTTCTGGGCATCCCTGGTTGTTTCTGTCTCCGAATTTCATTTCATTGAACAATGTGCTATTGTTTGCTACGGCATTATCGCTTTCAAAGCGGTCATTGGATAAAATAAACAGATGGTATCAAAATGTGCACGGAAAATGTGTGTGTATGCACACATCAGGAAAATGAAAGTCATTTTATAATGGTTACTACTGGCTGCGGGCAGCAATACAAACATTTTAAGTAGGCGATTCAAAGTGCAATGGTTCAATGCAGAAATACTGAGGGCTCACTAGATGAATACAGAATGCTTTTGAAAGGCATTTCATCCTTATTCCTGCTGCATACAAATCATTTCAGTGAAAGTTTGTCTGTACAATTTTACTCCAGGGAACCTTAACATTCAGCTCAGGGTGCCAGTGTATCCTTGACACACACACATACTTTCAAACAACGCTGATACAGGCTCACTCAAAACTAACACAATCAAACAGATGAAAGGTACAATCGTGTTACTTACTAACACACAAAAATACACTTGAGTGGTAACATGCTGTATGACCCCCGCAGACAAATTTATAATGCCGTCTTACAAACTCTTTTAAACTCTCTGCTAAATCTCGGAGTGAAACAACAGAAATTTTATCGGGGAAAGAGAAAGCAATGCCAGCTGACTGTCTGACTGCCTCTCTTAGTTAATGCAAATAAAGGAAGTCTAGACTCAGGGGAAAGCCACTGGAATCAAAAACGTCAGTCAGCGAGCAGCACCAGAGGCAGACGGCACCACAGATGAGACAAGATACGGTGAGGCAAAAAAAGAAATATATTTTCTGCTCTGTGGTGTAAAGTTTAAAAAAAATCCCAATGATTCAACTGGGGGCATGTCTAAGCATAAATACATGATGCTGAGTAACCATTCCATCAGATTTAAATGATTGAAAAATCATGAATGAAAAGGTTTTCACTCCAAATTTGCGACAGAGCACAGATGTGTGCGACGAGATGAGTCCTAAAATAATTCAGGAAATTTAAATTAAGCAGGTTTGTGTGACAGCCTTGTTTCCACAAAGCTCTGTGGGATTTGTGCATCCTCGTGGGGGAATGTTTCATTATGAAGCCAGTAATGGATGTGATCTCTACAGGTAACAAACATCAGCAGCAGCTGAAGCAGCATTCAGACTGACAACAAATACTGCAGAAGCTTAATATAGTCATGAACATAAGTATAGAACTCCCTAATGTGGTGACACTTTGCGACCTTTTATTGGACACAAAATTAGATAATCCTGGAGGAGAAAGATGCATTTTGGTAATACCCACAAATCGAAGCCTTGTGTGTTTGTGTGTGTGTGTGTTAGAGTCCATTTTAGACCAACAACTACAGCTTTTTCTCATATAAACAGCAAAATCTCTTGTTAATATTTTACCTTAAATAAAATCATAGCCAGCTGAACCTCAGTTATTTTGAATGTAATTCATTTTCAATAGGGATTTTGAAAGAAAGCGTAACATTAGTCTTTTATATTTGAATTTTGTCATAGATATATTATTGCACAAAAGGTTTGAGCCACCCCAATTTTCTTGATATTTTGCTACAAAAATTGGAAATAGGAGAAGCAATTTGTTGAAGCTTGTGTAAACATAAAGGAAAACACAGAATTTGAGGTTAAATCAGAGTTTATACTATTCTAAAAAACTTGAAAGTCTGTATTTCTTATGACCACTTTTATTGTTCAGCATGAACTCTCTTAGGCAAACTTTCTCTTAACTTCTTTAAGTAGTCTTTAGGAATAATTCCTGTCCTCCTTAAACGACATTCAAAGCTCTTCTTTGTTCTGTTCTCTGTCAAGATGATCCTACACTGCTTCTACAATGCTGAGCTCCACTCTGGGGAGGCCAATCTATGACTGATAGAAAACCACACAATGGAACACGATCCAGGTATGCTTTTACTACACTGGCAATGGGTTTGGGGTCATTTTAATGTTGAAATGTGAAGCTGCTGCCAATTATGCTGCCAAAGATGCTGTCCATATGGTGTTGTGGTTGATCAAAATCTGATGATACTTTTATGCATTAATAATTCAGTTAATTGTGACAAGATTCCCAGCAGCACCATAGCTCGGGATGGTGCAAATACATCCCAAAGCCATGACAGAATCTCCACCTTGTTTCAGATGGCTGTAGACACTCACTGTTATACCTTTCTCCTGATCTCCTTGATGTACACTGATGATGATTTGAACCACAGCTTTCAAATTTGGATTCATCACTTCTTCAGAGTTGTTACCACTGATTTTCAGTCCAGTTCTGGGGTAATCTGGCATACCTCAGCCTTTTCTTCCTGTTTTGCTTCCTTAAGAATGACTTCTTGACAGCCACCCTTCCACTGAGACCACCTCTGATGAGGCTTCAGTGAACAGTAGATGGATCAGCTGAAGGGCCAGATGCATCTCTCAGGTCCTGTTTCAGGTCTTTTGCTGGATTTTCCTATTTTTAAGAACACAGATACTGTTCACAAGGTGTAGATTAGTTTTTAGGCCTGATACTTATTTATTTTACATCTTCTACTTGTCCACTTTCCTCAGTTTTTGCACACCATGCAGAGATATGCCAAGTTTTCAACTAATAGTTCCTTGTACTAACAAGGAACCACCTTGTGAGTCCAAAAATAAAATATTATGCTTGTCAAACTGTGTTATGTTATGTTTTGGCATTTCCTGTACATTCAACTAAAGACATGGGAACTGGGTTTGTTTTTGCAACAAGCTCCTAGTAACAAAGAATCTGGAGATACAATTTAAAATTGGCTCCCAGAGTTAGGGTGCATTTTCCGTGCTTGAATAATTTATATATCAGTGTCAAGTGGCTTAAAAAAATCAAGCAAATGAAAAAAGAATTGTCTGAAAATGATCAGGTGCAAGGACTAAGAAAGGTTGAAAAAGCAGCCAGTGCCCAAATAAAAATGTTTGAAGACTTTCAGAAAACCAGGCGCACTATTGCTCAAGACCACTTAAAAAAAATGACAAAAAAGTCTCCTCGAGACGAGACTCCTTGGTAGCAAAATATTTTAAAAATAGGAGTAGATCAAGACTTTTGCACAGTACTGTTTTAAAACCTCAATAATCACGTAGAGTAACATTTCATATTATTAAAGTCCTCATGCTTCCTGATTGGATGGGAGTGTAAGGTTTAAATACAGTAGCAGATGACCTTTGACTCTGACACTAACATAATTGCATTAGTTAAATGTTTTATTATATTTTTATTAGGTTCATAAATACCCTTAAAAAGCTAGTTAGTAATTAATACCATTATGAAATAAAAGCAAGAGGAGGAAAGGGAAAAGAAGATGAGAGCAAAAAGAGAAATGAGAATAAGAATGTAGATTCTGACAGTAAGTCACTGTTAATATGAGCTCTCTTATTCTCAGGGCGGGATCACACCAACCAAATCAGGTTTAATGAATTTTAGTGCAGACATGTCTGCATTTTCTCAAAATTATTCTGTCCTCAGAGAAGGGTAGGCGGCTTGGATTGCCAAGGCCAGACTTAATGATTTCCCTTTCTATGCAAATTGCCCACAGATTATGGTAGAATTTAATAGGCTGTGTCTGGGAATCCTTAATAAGTAAAATACTGGTCACAGAAGCTTCAAGGCTTTGGGGCTTTCATGGTACTGAGCTGTAAGCGGAGCTGTCAGCAGAAATATGAGAAATATGGAGTGTACAAAAGGTATAGCCTCTCTTCACAGTGGAGAAATTTGTTTAAATAAAAGTGACTGGAGTCCAGCAAAGCCTAAGTAATGAGAGAAAAGTCTGTCAACATGCCAGCAGACTGGTGAAGCTTGGCAGAGAAGCCTCATGTTGACTGAGTATGTGACTTTGTGCTTCCAGCAGGTGGCAAACTAACTCCAGCGTGAACCGACGTGAGCACAAGGGAATGATATCAAGACTCGGTCTAATCTATGACTAAAAGATGAGTGAATCCACACAGAAACTGGGAAATAATCCACATTTATTAGGATTAAATTACACACTATTGTATCAAAGAAAACGTGCACAGCAATGCGGCACAAATGTGATTAAATTAATGACAGAGAGCCGGCCGATTAGGCAAAGAAACCACCAAGCTTCCCACAAACAACACACATGAACAATCTTTAATCTAAAACTTAAAAGAGCATTTTTAAACGAGTGTACTTTGCTTGTAGCACTGTGGGTAACATTCATCTATAAATAGTCTACTACAGCCTGTGATCTTTAAACCTTTTTGGGGATGACATGCCCCCTAGAGACAGACAAATTTGTCACAATTTAAATATTTCACAGCTCCTCTCCAGAGAATCACAGGACAGGGAAACACATTTTGTCCGCACTGAAACCACAATCAATGCACCCCGAGGTGTAATGCAAGTTAACTTTGGCTCCAGTATGCGGCTGTTGCTCGGAAGTGATGTTAGGCAAGTGCTGTTGCTGGGGAATTACAGGACAGGACAAGTCACAAGAGATGTATTTTTATTGTCTGTTGATTTCATGTGTTTCCTTGTTTGAACTCTGGGGGTGTAAGCCACTGAGCTATAGAGGAAGATGGAGTGGAAACATATCAAATTAGAGTTGAATATAAAATCATAAACAGTCTTCTCATGGAGAATCTGTGGATAGATACACCGTGAAGTTTGCAAACATCTTATCAGATTATTTGGCGTCTTTAATCTTAACTTCTAAAGTGAGGCAACATTTTGTGAGCGTCTTTGGCTCCCTACAATCAGACGTACATTCTTTATGACACCTACTGTTTCCAGAACAATCCTCGCGAGCTGAGTGATTCTGCACTTAAATAAACAGGTGGAAAACTACCGAAAGTCAATCAAGATACAGTACCCAGAAGACAGCTACACCTCTGCATCTCAACAACATGTAATAGGAACCCGATCGTCTTCTTTTACAGTCCACAGGAATTAGGGGGGGGTCGCCTCTTTGCGCATCGGTGGGCTTTTAAAAAAAGTGCTCAAACAATTCTGTACAATCTGGTAGATTTTAATAGTTAAGGAAAGTAATGTTTCTTGAAATAAGGAGATTAAAAATATAAGTTACCTTGTCTGCCTTGATGGAGCCCCTGCGATAGTTTCCTGCACCTGCTGATGAGTTCATGGTCCCATAAATAGAGATAGTCTGCAATACAAAATATTCACCTGAAGTCGCCTGAACAACCAACTTTCATCTCTCTCTCTCTCTCTCTCTCTCTCCCCCTCTCTCTCAGCCGGTAATCACGAGGATCTCCGCGGTTGTTGTCTAGAATCGTAGAGCCAAAAGTGCCCAATGTGCCTTTTCGCCGATAAGTGGATGCATCTGAGCTACAGCTGTTCCAACAATGTGCTCCAGATTAAGCGTCACCCACCTGTAGTAAGGCTATTTAAAAGTGTTGTCCAATGGTAAATCAAAGCTCTTTGTGCGCAGCCTCTCTTCGGAGATAGTGAATCCTCGGGGGTGTACAGTGTGGGCTTTTCTCCTGCGCGTTGACTTGAACGACACAGATGAGCGGCAGGAAAGCAGAAAGTTTCTTAAGGATGACGATTCACAAAGGTTTCCAGTTAGTAAATGGAGTTTCTTTGATAGATTTGTACAGTTCCTGCGGAATAAACTGAGTCCGTTTATAATAGGCTGTGCATTTACAAAGAAAAAGGGATGTATAGCAGGCTGTTTATCGGCAAACTGCACATGCGGGGTTTTTGGCCATCTTATCTGCGCTTTTCTGAAAGTTACGCCCCACGAAAGCAAGCATTTCAAGGATGGGTTGTTTCTGAGAGCTAATTTCACAGCAGTATCTAGCTCATGACTACACGGAGAGCTGTAGACTCAGCTCTCACAACCTTTTTATGAGTTGCCGGGCGCCTGTGACGCGGTTATTAGTTGGACAAAGGTGCGTAATTTGACCTCCGCCGGTAAACTTCCGCATCGAGCTGCAATTAGAAGCTTTTAGCCGTCAGAGTTGATCAAAGGCGAAGCTGTGTCGCCCTCCAGCCACTCGGCGTTTATTTTTTTTTTTTTTTTCGGTGGGTCTAATGAGGAGGGGGATGCAAAAGAGTTCATTACAGAAAGTAAAGTGTGAATTTAGTAAAACCACAGGGAGCTAAGTGGCGGCGCACTCTGCAAATACTAATGATGCTGGGCTGGAGAGTCTGCTGCAGCTAATTAGACGAACAAAGGACAGACCTTTCTTTTTGTGAGAAGAAAAATGTTGATATTTATTTAAATAATTGCGTGTAAATTCTGTTAAGGGGCTGCTTTGTTGCACTATAGTTTCTTCGGTAAACAGCTGGTGAGTAGCTGTAATATGAGTGGACAACCTTTACTGCAAATAACGGTAGAAAAGTAGCATGTTACACCTAAAGTCGAGACGTTTTTCTTTCTAAGCTCCTTAGACTATGATGACTTGGATGACTGAGAACCTTCATAGACATGTTACACCTAAAGGTGCACAGTTTAGATGACAGTTCACAGGTGGGCAATTGCAAAATAGTTGCAAAGTTACGACTTGATATCTCCTCCTATTTAGACAAAGTCAGGGGAATTTTACAGTCAGAACTTTATTTCACTTCAATTTGACGTGAAATAAAATAAAATGTCCAGAAAAATAAATAAATAAATATGCAAGAGACAGGTGGAAGTATGAAGAAGGTGTGTGGTACAAGGTATCAAAGCACTCATTTACAGATCTGCACCATGGATGGCAGCCAGGCAGCTCTGTGGTGGTGTTAATGGAAGAACAGGCAAGGGGGCTCTAAAGCCACAGGAGACCAATTACAGTTGTTATGCTGTTGTGGAAATGCTGAAGCGGAGTAGAGGTTTCAGACCAGGAGCTGAGTTACACTGAACCCAAATAAATTGGAAATCGGCGAGATGAAATCGAGTGGGTGGAGGCTGAATGAAGCAAATCTGCATAACAAACATGCTTTATGGTGCTCCTTCCTTTTTTGTCTTTTTCTCCGTTTTTATGACCCAGCTTTGTAGTTTTATCACCAGCTGACAGACAGGCTAAGGTTTGAATGAAGCACTGTAAAGAGCTTCCAGAGGTCATTCTCCGAGCCTGTTGTCACCGTAGGAATCTTCAGTTGTGGTAAATAGCCAGACTTTTGGTCTAAGGTTTGCACAAAGTTAATCTATTGTGTATTACGTTATGCATTTTGTACTGATCATTGATTCTCTGGGCATAACAATGAGAGCTTTACTGTTTTATAGCTTATTTCTACAGTTTCAATAAAAAAGGAGGAAACTAAGGGCCATAGCTGTGTGGATAATAATGATAATTATCATCGTATCTCCAGTGATGACTTAATTTATAATAGCTGTATCTTCCTCTGTTCCCCAGTGTATCATGTCAGTTTATTGTTTTTAGCAAGAAATCAGCTGACTATTACAAAGTATCACTGCTCCTGAGAGCCTGTCATCATGAAACCATTTCCTGTCAGATGGTATATGAGAGCAGTGTAAATCCCATGCTGCATTTTCAGGTCTTGTTTCAGACCCTTTGGTCTATAAGCACTTTATTTAGATGAGGCTAAAAATGCCGCAGACATTTATCAAAACAGACATGAGGCAGGACAGGATAAAGGTCAGACAAAGGATCCTGATTTTGTTTTAATCTGCAGAAAAATAAACCAAATTAAAGAAATGAAAAGAAAATCTTTAAGGAGATTTTAACATTCCTACAGTTTTGATAAGGATAAGACGGAGCCACAGATATCTCCTAAGGTGAATTAATTTCCAAGTTGACTTTGTGGGTTTTGCATATAGCTTACTTATTCTGTCCCATCCTCTGAAACTGCAATCTACACGGAGAATAAGTCATTGAATTCTGCCTGAAAATCCAATTTTTCTCCTAGCTGGCCTTCCCTGTTTCTTATTAGAATATCAACAAATTTCACCACATGAGCTCTGAGGCAAAAAATAAAAAATAAAATAATTCCCTGTTTTTTTAACACCACTGATTTAATGGACCTGAGGGATCGCTGGGGTTGGTGGTGTACATGTGGGCAACACTGGCAGCATGTGGAGAGCCAAACCCTGGAGTGATAACAACCTGGAAGAACAGAGGAAGCAGTGCTATCAGCTTAAAAACCTCCTCCACTTAATTATGTGTGGGCTGCTGAAGGTCTGACATGAATGCCATAAGACCGAATACAGTTAGCAGCAATACTGCAGCGCTTAACTTGCCTTTTCACTGTACGGCTTCTCCTGGAATTACTTAGCACAGCTGCCTGCAGGAACATGGGTCATACAGTGGTTATAAAATCCATTCTTGGTGGCTAACTTGGTGAGGGGCACTTTAGAGGTTGACTCACTTCCAAAATAACCCACTTGAACAGAGGAGCAGAACAACTACAATTGATCCATAAAGTACCTCTGTTAAAGTTTACAACCTTTCAAATTCAAATATGTTTTCATTTCCACTCCAGCTTTCCAAACTTTGCCATCTCTTTGTCTAAATCACCAGACCCTATTTTTCCTACTGAAGTTATAAATTTAAGAGAATGACAGAGAGTGATAAGTATATACATTTATGAAAAGACTATTTAAAGCAGGCTATTTGGGGCATGAAAGGGTGCTTTATCAAAGACTGACTCATATGCACTAGCCTTTTTATTAGGTACACCGATTCAACTGCTTGTAAGCCCAAATATCAAATCTGTCAAATGACAGCGGTTTTCTTTAGGGTTTACGGAAAATGGTCTAAAAAAAAAAGGGAAAATATCCGATGAGCAGCAGTTCTCTGGAGGGAAATGCTTTGTCAGAGGCCAGAGGACAATGGGGAGACTGCTTCCAGTTGATAGAAAGGAAACAGTAACTCAAAAAAACACTTATTACAACCAAGGTATGTGGAAGAGGATCTACGTGCACCTTGATCGTTAAAGCAGATCGACTATAGCAGCAAAAGACCGCACCAGGTGCCACTTCTGTCAGTTAAGAACAGGAAACTGAAGCTACAATTTGCATGGGATCATAAAAAAATTGAAGAATAGAAGATTGGAAAAAGCATCGCCAGGTCTGATGAGGCTTAATTTCTGCTGCAACATTTGGGTGGTAGTCTCAGAATTTGGCACAAACAACAGAAAACCATGCCTCCATCTTGATTTGTATTGATGATTCAGGCTCTTGTTGATATAAATGGAACACTCTGGGCCCTTTGTACTAACTGTGAAATGTTTTAATGCCAAACCCTACCTATTGTTGCTAACATGTCTATCCCCTGACCACAGCGCCGCGCCACCAATCTCAAATCATCTCAAACTGCTGTCTTGAACATGACAATGAGTTCACTGGACTCCACAGTCACTAGAACTTAATCCAATAGATCTCCTTTGGGATGTGGTGGAATGGGAGCTTAGCACCATGGATGTGCAGGCGACAAATCTGCACCAATTATGTGACGCTATCATGTCAATATGGACCAAAATATCTGAGGAATGTCATTAAGAATTAAGGACCCTTTGAAGGCAAACAAGGGGTCCAACTTGATACTAGCGAGAACTACCTAAGAAACTGGCTGCTTAATATAAATCCAGTCTATCAATAATTCAGTCTATCAATGATTCTATAGAAAAGTACCAAAATCAGCCTACTGGCATCCATAGAGCTCACAAAAATTCTTACATTTAACACTGTTTATTATGTGTCCAACTATTTCTCAAAGTGATATGTGTGATGTGGAAACAGAACCATCAAAACCCAACATGGACTGCTTCCTCAGCTAGAGCAAATGCACACAGTTTCCAGGAATGTCCAAAAATGACTAAATCAACTAGTATTTTAATCAATAACCAAAATATTTCACAGACATAATGCATTCCCTCATCCTCGATCCTGGCTTAAAATATCACAACTCGCTTTTGCACTGCACTTAACCTAAACCTAATTTTACACTTTATCCTTAAATAGTTCTCTGAAAGCTTTATAACACGCGCACACAGACACACACGCACACACCTTGCATCAGCTTTCAGGGCCAGGTCTCAGACTTCTCAACCACTTTATCTCAGGCTGTGGTCAAAAGACACATGTAAACTTCCTGTGGTGTTGCCTTTCAGCAGTGAAGTTCTACATAGCTTCTGTTTACCAGTTCACCGACTTCCATTACAGAGCTCCTGTTTACCAGCCTCCTGATCTGCATATAGTAATTAACTGACCCCCAAAAGGCAACACTCTCAGAATTTATATAAAAATCATGCACACAGACTGCTACTCCACATCCGTATATTGAAATTGAATTGTGCATTTTCATCTTTCTCTGGTGCCCGGTGGATAGTGAAACCTCCTCTCCTAAGCGCTTTGTTGCAGAAAAGATGAGAATATGTGTGTTTGGGGAGATACAAAGTGAGGCTGTCTGTATTAAAATAAACACTTCTCTGTAGAGGCAGCCAGAGTTAGAGAAGCATAAAGCAGGCACCTCACACGAATAAATGTGGTTTATATCGTGGAAATCCTTCTGAGCAAGTGAAGATGCTCAACTGTATAACAATAGAATTGTTTGTTGTGAGCCACTCAAATTTGCTTATGAGATTTTGTCATTGCTTTCATGCGTCAGTGCCCTGTACGGTACACATTCATCACCTAGAGTGTAGTATGACAATTTTACATCAGTGTTAGGAATTCCCAACCCAGAGTTAGCGCTTCATTGTATTCAAGGGATAAATCATGCCATTAGTGGCTATGCTGTTTCACAACACCACAAGGTATATGCTGGCCCAGATTAATCATCAAAATGAGGCAACAATTCAATAACCTCCACACAGTCGGTGTGCAAACTGTCACATTTTATTATGGAATTTGTCAACGCACGGATGAGAGGAGACACAAAAATAAGCCAGCAAGAGATTTGATTTGAGCAGATTTGTGTGGGCTCACAACATTGTGTTTTGTAGCAAAGAGCTAAGCAAACAACATTACGTGCACACACTCTGAGTAAGTGGCTGTCACGTAAGGTACACGTAGCATGGCTAAATCTCCCCTTTTTCTCATCTAAAGCTGCAATCCCAGCAATTTACTATAGCTGCAACTCTTCTAAATGCTCTCAATTACAGCCATCAAGAGGCCAAAGTGTCATCTACACTCCAAGCAGATCTGCACATAAAGGTAGCTGTGGTGCTGTTGCGCCATCACATTATTCTGCAGACACCCACCTTCATGCATTACATGGGTAGCACATTATGTGTGCTTTATGAAGCAGTATTATGAAGGGAAAAGTGAACCAAATATCTCACATTGACAGAAATGCTCAGCGCACACAAAGGTCTACATATTCCAAGTCAGAAACAATTACTCATCATCAAAGCCTTTTGTCTCCATGCGCTTTGTTGTTTTGACAAAGAGAGGGGGACCATTCATCACTGTGAATGGATGGATACGCCACAAATGTACACTGTAGCGTACTTCAGCGTGTTCAGCCATAGTCAATGCAGCTGGATCTTTGGATTTGAGACAGTGGGGGTTTGTGGTTTATGATTTATGATTCTCTGGGAGAGGAAAACAAACCTGTCCTGCATGTGTAAATGTTTTAACTGTGGGAAAGAGCAGCTCTGTTCAGTTAGTTAGTGGAACACATAAGCAGCACCACTGCACTGTGTGAGCGTATTTCACTTTTGGTGAACAAGTGTAATAGGGATTTATAAACCCAGGGGTCATGAAAAGTTGAGAAAAGGAACAGAAAATATATTTCTGCTACACAAATTTTAGACTTTTCCATCCATATATGAAATTTTAATGATTCAGAAACTGAAAGTGAATAAACTAGAGAGCAACTAAGGCACACAAAGCAATGTGAAGAGCATCCAAACTGAAAAAAGGCCTTTCCCATCATGTATTTCAAGGTATCCTTTGGAAAAGTACTTTGTTTTATTGGATATATAAAGAGGGATGGGATGGTGATGTAGTGGATATCACTGTTGCTTCACATTGCTGATCATCTGAGGCCTGTCTGTAAGGTTACTTCAGCTCCCAGAGCTGGAAAATGAAGCAATTAATGCACAAGTGACAACAAAACCGTAACAACATGTCCTCTAGTGGCAATTTGAGGCAGGCTCCAAAAATAAGCATAGTTTTCCTCTCCAAAACAACTCCAGTGAATTTTACCTGGATTGGGGGTGTAGTCACTTTGATTGACAAGTGTCCTGACACAGCTTAGTTTATGCAGTTGGGATCTGCTAGGCCTGATCTCTAGTTTAGGCCACCGAATGGGACTTCTCCATCGTGTTTTTTGGGGCATTTGTGAAGTATTATCCGACTAATGTTATGACTCGTGACTATTTTAGTATTCCATCCATCAATTTTCTTTTACTTATTCAATCTAGGGCCGCAGGAAGGCTGACAGCTTATTCTAGCTGTCATAGGGCGAGAGGCAGGGTAGACCTTGAGCAGGGCACCGGTCGGTCACAGAGCTAATACAGTTCTGTGGTCAGGCAACCATTCATGCTCACATTCACAGCTTTGGTCAATTTACAGCCATTAATTAACCCATGGGTGTTAATTGGTGCGTGTGTGTTTTCGGACTGTAGGAGGAAGCAAGAGAACATGCAAACTCCACATAGCAAAGCTGAATCCAAACTCAGGACTTTCTGGGTGCCAGTGCTAACCAGAGCACCGAGCCATCCTGCTAATTAGCAGATATTTGTGTCTGTGCATTACACTCATATGGACCTAGCTTAACAACAAAGTTAGCTAATGTTAGCTAACTGAGTAATTTACCAACTCATCCAAATAATGTCACTTCTGGCACTGACCAAAATCCCAACACTTAAATTTCAAGATATGTGGTAGCATCATGATCTAGGGCTATTTTGCTGATGATCTAGCTGTGGTAATGCTACATTGTACAAGGTGGGTGGAATAATAAAGAAATAGGACTAGCTCCAGATTCTTTAACTTCACCACAAATCAACGACTACATGTTTGAAACTTGGATACAACTGAGTGCTCCAACAGGACAATGACCCCAAACACAGATAAAACAGGCTAAAACTGAATGGAGTGTTTTTATATTTCTGAACCTGTATTTATGCTTTAGACCCTCTGTGGACAAATTTTCTAAATCTGGGTCCCAGGATCCTAGAAATTAGTTTTGGTATTCTCCTCAGCCATAGATTGTTTGCTACTGCCTACTATTTTCTGGTACTGTTTTTGGTCAGGGCACTCTTTTTGTCTAAAGATTACAGAAGCTCTGGATTGTTTTCTGACTGAAATTATATTTAACATTTTAAAGAGGTTATGATCTCCCAAACAAGGCTCTGTACAAATTTGTTGTTGTTTTCCTGTTTGGGTGAGATACAGGTTCGTTACCTGCCTCATCAAACTTTGAAGTGATCCCTTGGTAGACAGCAAAGAGAATTCTGGCAATTCCCTAATGGACCTGGGTACCATGACTTATTTAGCAGCCTTACTTTCAGTCCAGCAGCTGAATTTGGGATAGTTTTCACCCATTTCATGTCGGTTCACTGCATCTTTCCTTGGACTGTCAAAGACCATGTTCTAAAATACATGAAAACATGAAGCCATTCACTTTGGACTTTGCAAGTAACCTTATTTAGATATCTTGTACTCCTTTCCTAATCAGTTTATTCTATACTTTCACTCACCTTTGAGGATTTATTTAGATATTAACTTTACACCAAACAACCAGACAGTAGTTACGTAATTGATATCTGGTTCCAAGCAAGAACAATAAAGTACTATCTATTCCTTTTCATATAGATTTCTGAGCTTAGCTGACCTCAGCATCTTCTCCCTGACAGACTTTGCAGCTTTGGGAAACAAACCACAAACACTAAAACAACAGTGACATCCAAGTATATACTGGCTTAGAACTGACTCGATAAATTATTGGACTCTAACTTTGTTCGGGTTTTTTTCAGCTAGATTAGAGTAACATGATGATGAGGATGGATATTTCAATCCTTGGGTAACATGAATACTTCCTGCAAACCTCATTTCCTAAGAGTAGATACCACATTATTGAAAGATAGACTCTCTTCCCCAGCTGATAGATTTACAGATGCATTTGCTGGTTTCAAGAAAACTGGCTTGTTTTGAAAGGGTGGCTTTGTTCCCCTAGGAAACAGGGACCCTTAAATCTGACTGTAAAGGAGAGGCAAAGTTAACAAGATGGAGATGGATGAAAACATAATCTAACTCTCTAACAGTCATTCAACTGTCAACTTGTCAATGAAAGGTCGAGCTAATTAATGTGCTCTGTTCCACAGTCTAGGGGGCACAGCTGTAACCAGACATTTGGCAAGACTGCAGCAGTAATACAAGTGAACAAATTTTCCTCATAATTTCCGTCTTATTTTGTGTTTTTTCACCTCCCAAACAGAAAAATATGATAATTACTTTGACAAGGTCAGAGTTTGTGTGTGTCAGGGTTGAGTTAACGGACTCAAGCGCAAACTCCTAAGTTGAACCAAACAGTCTTTATTTACAACACAGAGTGAACTATATACAAATGTGAGGGGAATGGACAGGGATCAACAGGGCAGGAAAGGAAAACACTCCACACTCGCTCGTAGATCCACAGTCTGTTCGTTCCGTGCACTCACTCGCTCCAGTCTCCAGCTCGCTCCACAGCTCAGCCAAGCACTCGTGCTCAGGTATCAGTATATAAGGGAGGTTCAAGGGACGGGTCCAGGAAATCTATTTACACAAAGGCGAGAGATCATCACGAATAGAAAGCTACTAGGAAAACACGAGAAACTGTTCAGTCTGTGCTACACTAACTTGCGTTGTACAACGGTCCAGCGACGAGAAGCATTCAGCCACCATCTTAAGAAGCAGCCAGGGAAAGCAGGATGGTGAGCCGCAGGTGTGTGATTACTCACAGGTGCGTGGGCCGAAGGCGGGAGCCCGCAATGAGCTCCGCCCAGGCAGAGCGAACACAGCGGAGAGAAAGCGAGAGAGCAGAAACCAAAACGGAAACGCATGTAGCCCTACTGGATCGGCCGGGCAGACACAGGGACCGTGACAGTGTGCAGCCAAAATCTTTCATTATCTTGGAAAATCTTTTGGTTCTTATTTATAAATTTAATGACTATAGGCCTATACAATATATGCTGTGTGTGAATAGCTAAACTGTCTGCTTATGTGTGTGTCCAGAAGGCTTGTTTGGCATTTACAGCAACCTCCAACTCCACTGATGAGTTTACAGCAGTATAGAAAAAACGCTTCTTTGTGATCGCTGGAATGTAAGATTAGCCAATAAGTTCTTTACCTGAATCTAGTCAGCATGTTTCTTTTTCCAGTAACAAGGGGGACTATTCAATAAACGTGCTGAATTATAGCTGAAAAGCCAAGACTGAGTCAGTAGAATATGTTAAAATTGGTAGCTTTGATAAAAAGCTGCTTTTTAAATAGCAAACACCAAATTATATTATTATTAATGGTGTTTACACTGTTAACCATTTTAGTTTATGTAAACATGCACCGAGTTTCTACCAGAATCCTGCTTCAGGACCACAAATGTCATCCTGTGGAAAACTAAGCACACTTCATGATTCGACAGCTTGTCAAACCACCTTTAGCAGCAATAACTTAAAGTAATTGTTTTCTGTTTGATTTTATCAGTGTCTCACATTGTTGTGAGACACTGATTGTTGAGTTTCTGTTCAGTTTCCTTACAACTCTGTTTCATTTCATTGAGGTGTGCAGCCACTGAGTTATGCACAGGTCTTTTATGGCTCTTTTTAATGCTACCACGGCATTCAATCAGGTTGAGTTCTGTACTTTGAATGGACCATTGAAACACGTGGGTTCTTTTCTTTTTCAGTCAGTCTCTGTTGTAGATTTGCTCCTGTGCTTGGAATCGTCCTGTTACATGAATCTATTCCGATCAAGCTTTAGGTGTCGGGCACAGGGCCTTATGTTTGATTTATATTTGATTGGTATGCAGAACAGTTTTTGGTCCACTCAGTGACTGCAAGGTTCCCAGGTCCTGTGGCTACAAAACAAGCCTAAATCATCATGCTTCTACTACCATCCTGGATAGTGGGTATAAGGTATTGGTCCTCATATGCTGTGCTGATCTCCACTTTGGTTTAATCTTTCCAAAGGACATTGTTCAAGAAGTCTTGTGATTTCTTCACATGCAACTTTGCAAACACAAATTGTGCTGCAATTTTCTCTTTAGAGAGAAGAGGCTTACTGCTGCCAGCCCTTGAACATAACTGAGGCTAACTGAGCCCTGCAGAGTCTGAGATGTAGCGCTTAGGTTTTATTGCAGTTTCTCTGAGCGTTGCACAATCTGACCTTGCCACTCTTGGGAAGACTGGCAACTGTCTTGAATGTTTTCCAGTTGTAAATAAACTTTCTCTCTGTAGAATGATGGACTTCAAATTGGAAATGGCCTTGTAACCCTTCGCAGATTGATGGGCAGAAGCTATTGTTTTTTCTAAGATCACTGCTAAAATCTTTCCTCATTGCTGCTGTGTTAACAGACACATGAATGCTTCAGAGTGACAAAACTTGTGCTTTTATAGAGGTCCTCACACTTGCTGATGATCAGTTAATCAAGTGCATTTCATTAGCATCCTCTACATACCCTCTTAACTCCAATGGAAGCAGTAAGGGTCCACTTAATTCTTCACTTTCTGTTTCTTTGGAATATAAATGGACTGTCTCTGATTGCCATACATGGCTTTTGTCCATCCCTCAGACATGGTGGTTTTTGCAAATCTCTGCTAATAAATACAGGATTTTGCACTGTAGTTGAATCATATTATTGCTGGTTTTATTTATCCAATATGGACAGTTTTACTGCCAACAAACAGTAACGCACGCCCTGCTGAGTTGTGATATTTTATTGGGCGCTTATAATCCAGTGAGAGAATTTACAGAATTATTTTGTTTCTTACTTTTAATGGAAACAAAATAAATTGTGATTACCAAATCCTGAGGGGAAACCAAACGTGATCTTTTAAATGCTAAGAAACTCTCAATGGAGGTTTGGTTGACCACTAAAAGGACCAGCTTTTGACTGGCTCCGTTAAGGGCGATTTTGCCCTGTGGTAGACTGGCAACTTGCCCAGGTCAGGGCTCTTACCCAGTGAGTGCTTATATGGATCCTGAGCAGGCAGATGGATGGACGCTGAGATCCTCCTGTTGGATTTCGCATTCTCGCCACAAAAATGCCAAACAGATGCATTTCTTCAGTTTTCGCCACACAACACAGTTGAATTTAAATTATGTTAACATTTCATTAAAATTCAAGCAGCATACACGATCATAATTACTCAATTAAGCTCAGAAACTCAGGACAGTTTTTTTCTATGCATCACCTTAATATCACAGTTATTAAGCGTTCTTATATTATTTCTGAAACTGTGCTCAGTCCATGACAGTAATGAGAAGAAACCGAATGCCTGTAAATTTCCAAAACACCACCCACACTTCATCATCGGTCATTCTGGTGTAAACAAACTACATGACAGCTTGATTACACAAAATATGAGCAGCTACATTTCCTGTCTTGTATTCAGTATCACATCTGCAGCAAACCGTGACAGATTTCTCACTTCAGCACAGGCTTATTACCAGGAATTATATTTCTGAGGAGAGGGGGAATACATATATGTATATATATATGTATGTATAGCACAGTGAAGGATGGATTGACAATTTTTGGCACACTGATACTGGAATAAGTGTGCCTCTACTCTAATGTTAGAGCCTTGTTCCAAAAGGTTTGACGAGCATTGCTGCAATGAATGCTCAACGAATCTGGACTCGTATTATTCTGGGAAATAGACATTAAACACAGACATATCCAGTTTCCTTTGATGTGTTTGAGTATTTATTAAACTGTCCCAGGTGGTTGTCACAATGGGGAAATAAATTACAAAGAGATTTGACTGACCTTGATGTTACTCAAAATTTTAAATAAACTACAAAAAAGGGTCTGAAAATGATGAAGTTTGGTCTTGACCTTATATAAAGAGTGTGTGACAAATTTATGCTAAAGTTTAATATTTAAACAAAATAAATAAATTAAATTAAATAAAAAAAACAATAATAAGTGTGAGAAATATATGAGCAATTGTGATCTGCCAGTGCTTCAGCGGTGGAAATCATAGTCAAATACATAAAAGTACTATAACCTGTGTAAATGTAAAAAAAAAAAAGAAAATTGAAGCTCTTCCAAGTGTTGAAATCCATCACTATGGATCTTTAGAGATGAGGTGCTTGGGGCAGGTCCAACTGGGAGGAGACCCTGGTTGTAGGCCAAGAACACACTGGAGAGATCATGGTGCTCGGTTGGCTTGGGAACGCCCCCGAGTCACATCAGAAGAGCTGGAGGAGGTGGATGTCGAGAAGGATGTGTGGGCATTTCTACTTAAACTAATTCCCCCCACGACCTCGACCTGGATAAGTGGCAGAATATGGATGGATGAATGTGAGTCCATAACTCTGGCTGTCCAGTCTGTGAAAGATGCCACCATTATAACTCTGATATATCAGAGTAATGTCATATCAGCCTACAAAGATAACCTCTTGATCATTTTCACTGGAGTTTTCTTTAAACTCTTACAGGAAACATTTGCCCTTATTATTGAAATTTTAACATGAAAGTGTATAGGCATATTTCTCAAAATGTGAAAATGCTCCTTTAAGTGTGAGTGGTGCAATCGTAAAGCAACCCTATCGAAAAAACTAAATATATAAAACTGAGTTGAATTAGTATGACACTGTTGCTCCTGGGAAAATTTGTGATACTGTTTATTGTAATGTTTTTGATGACTAATACTACAATACTGAGCATAATGAGTAGACTTCAAAGACATCTTTTATTGAATAACAGTGCCTGCAGTGGCTGAACACTCTCCACCCTCACCCTGCTCTACCCTGAGTGACTGATAGCTTTGTACCATCAATGGGCTTGGCATCTCAGGGCTAAGACCACCTCAATCTTTTCTGTCACATTCACCTCACTACCCAATATGGCTTGAGGACATAGCATCAGTTCTGGTGTCTCACGGCTCACTACCTTTTCTCCCAGGATTATAAGGCAACTTGCAGCGTAAATTCATCTCCTCTATATTGCTGCAGCATGCTTGAGAAATTCCATAAAGCATTATTCGAGTCAGATAACGGATTTATGGATACAAGAGGCCACCCTATGAGCCGCATGACCAAAAACTGTGATATATAAAAGAGATAATGCAAAACAAAAGGTTTTCACAGTTGATGCATTTTCATGCCAAAAGAATGACTATGCAACAACATTGTTAGCCTTCTACCACAAACAACTATTCAAGAAGAGGAAAAATATAACACTTCTAATGATGAACAGTGAAGTGGATTAATGCCTGACTTTTGTTCTCCCTTCTTCAGAGTGCTCAGAGCAAAAACAGAGAAGCATCTCACCTTCCTGCATTGCTACACCACCAGGATTATTGTACAGTGCTCTCTGTGTCTCTGGAGAGTTAGACTGGACCAGAGAATCCAGGATATTAGAAAACTCTTAGAGTGGATACTAGTATGAAGTGTAGAGCAGAGTGGGATTTGACCTTGGCTTTAATAGGGCCTCTTGGGTGTGCCTGTGAGGGAGCTCACTGCGCTTTGCTGATATATATATATTTTTTTTTTTACTATTATTAAAAAAAAAGTGGAGAGGGGCAAAGTCTCTCTGCAGCGGGACTTAGGGACAGTTTGAGCAGGGAAGAGAGAAGATGACAACCTGGAGATGCTGTAAAACATAGTGAAACACAATTTTCTACCAGATAAATTGTTGTTTTTATTGCAGGTCAAATGTTTTCATGCTGTCACATCAATGAATGATTTCTGGAGCAAATCGGGACATTATTTGTGGATCAGTGCTATTTCAGTTCATACTATTTTTTGTTTCTTTGCCTTTAAATAGACCTTCTCAAGTAGGTGCATTTTGGCTCACCGCTTCTGAAGTGCCTTTATGCACTGCAGTCTTTACTTGACATAAACAGTCTAAAAGTGTGACCCGTCAATTTGTTTAGTAAAACAAATTATAAAGCCGCCAGAAGCCCACAGCAAAGAGGATTACATCAAAAAACCACTCACCCACCACTTCATTAGTTATACCTGTTTGATTGTTTGTTGATGCAAACATCTTATCAGCCAGTCACATGGCAGCATCTCAATGCATTTATGGTGGAGTCAGAATTTGGCACAAATAACATAAAAGCATGCCTTGCATGAACGTTTCAGGATGGTGATGGTAGTGTAATGAACCTTATCATGTCAATATGGACCAATATCACTGAGTATTATTACCAGCACCTTGGTGAATCTGTCCCATAAAGAACTAAGGCAATTCTGAAGACAAAAGCAGGTCCAGCCTGGTACTAGCAAGGTGTACCTACTGAAGGGTGCATATTTGTAAGTACTGTTTCACCATTTACACACACACAAAAATGTGAAGTAATTTTAGTCCAAAACATCTTTGTGCAGTTTTTAAGAGATTGTGCAAATCTGTGCAAACACCAATAATTCCAGAATACTCTTAAAATGTTTGAAGTTCTGCAGCCCAACAATTGTACTTTCCTTTGGTTTTCTAGTGACCCTAACATGCGATAAATGAATACAATTATGTTAAACATGCTCAGTGGGTAGCTGGACACCAGAGGTTTACTCACTCTGAAAGAGGTCACTGTCATCTAAACTAAGGTGACTTATACAACTCATATAATAGGAATGAAAACCCATTATATTGACTTGTCTGCCCACGTGTGTTTCCTGCTTTGTCCATGTGCATGTGACGCTTTAGCATTTCACCAGTCTGGTCAGACTGTTAATGGTTTTGTGTAAGTGGATGCTGGGTAGTCCACATTGAATTCACTGAGTTGCAGCTGCTCTTGGTTTTTTCGTTGCATAAACATCAGTGTCTGGCTGCAGCGCACTGACAGCAGAGACACATTTCTGCAGAAAGCAGTGAAGCAGAGAGCTGTGGGATCTTTGATGACACCGCTGTAAAGTGAAGGAAAGCGGAGAACAAATGAATTTTTGTTTAATATGCAAACAGTTCAACACTATTTTATTAAATAAAAAGCTGTGATAGTTTAATCATATTTCTAATGCAGCTCGCTTCTTTGCTCTCTTCCCCTTGTCCTCATGTCCTGATCTTCCGCTTTATATTCCCCCATGAGACTTTTGCATAAGACTACTGAAAGCTTCTGTGAAAAGTTCCAAAACTTGAAACTTTAAAATGATCAAACGGTTTCTCTTCATCTTCTACTTATGCACTTGTGTTACTGAAGTATGTCCCGTAAACTGGCTTTCCACTCCTACAAGAAGAAAAAGGCAAACTCTGTCTTGTCTGCGAAGACCTGCTAATTTGGTTTTGTCTGGCTCCTTGGATGCAAACATCTGAGTTTCAGATATCAGAGCACACAGACTGATTTCATGGCACACCATCCCCCCCTTTAGCCCCTTCTTTCTTTCTCTATCCTTTCTCTCTCTCTTAGCTCTTATATATTCCCCTATGATTATAAATAGATTCTAATTAGCTCCTCCAGCCATGGGCAATAGAATTGTTCATCAAGTAGGGACTGCACTCAGAAGACTTTATACATTAAAGCTTTTGCAAAAGTCAGAAGAATAGCAAATCCCCTCTGCCTCAATTTAATTTTTTCTGCAAAGCAGGGATTAATTTTCCCATATTTTATCAGTTCACATATAATTCACCGGTGCAATCAATTTCCCTCATGGTTCAAAAGGACTAAAAAAGGTCAACCTGACCTTATGATTGAAAGTCACGCAAAATCAGAGAATGCAGATGTGGTGCAAGGCTGGGTTTTAGAGCTGTCTTGCCACCACTGACATGAAGGTTTAATATTTCAGTTCACGAAATGTGTCCCCTCATCAATCAGTGATGAATTAATAGATTCATTCTGACTTCTTTTGCAGCTTTTCAGTGTCTGAACCAAGCATCTGAGCACACTGAGTGCACTTTCTAATATCACTGAGACCTAAAACTTTCCTTTCGCACTTCTTTCCACTTTATTCAAAGCTTGTCAAGACCAAAGACTTGATGTCTGAGATATGTCTACAAGAAGAGATTAATTCTTTCCCGCGCTCTCTCATATCTGCATTACCAATTCTGCCTGTTTAATGTATCAAGTCAAACAAATTCTTTCTATAACTTCTTAAAAGTGGACTTCTTTGTTCTTTAATTAGACTGTAATGAAAGCCTTCTTTCTTGTAAGGTAGAAGTTCTTCCACACTGGGCTTCAGCACCAAGTTATCAGAGGAAATTATGATGCAAATTTGTCTGTGAAATATTTAAACATTTTATCTCTTTGAAATAAAAGATTAAAACAGATTCCCTATCCAGATCTAACTGAAGCATGTGTACTCTTTGTGGTTTT
This sequence comes from Oreochromis aureus, assembly GCF_013358895.1. Classification (NCBI taxonomy): domain Eukaryota; kingdom Metazoa; phylum Chordata; class Actinopteri; order Cichliformes; family Cichlidae; genus Oreochromis; species Oreochromis aureus. The sequence goes on from NC_052959.1 coordinate 16,424,852, forward strand.
CGCCACTCACGCTGAGTCTAATTTTTTTTTACTACATACTATGGTTTTGAAATGTGTTCTGCGTGCAGCTATAGGAAATAAGTATCTAGCTGCGCAGTGAACTATTGTGGGTTCGATTCAACAATAGCTGTTCTTCTGCAGAGAAAGAGCTCAGCCAGCATTCGGTTTCATGTTTCTTCTCTCTTCTATTATATTAATATGATCCATCTGCTCACCTGGTAGCTGTCTGTCCTTTTACTCTGCAGCTGCCTCCTGCTCTACCTTAGGCAGCACTGGTGCTTTGTTTCTAAAAGACTCCTAAAAGAAATACACGATAAAACTGAAAAGCAGGATGGTTGTTATCTGAAATACTGATATTATCAGCAGTTTTTTTTTTCTAGTTGCAGCAGCAAAAATAACGATCTGCTTCTTTTTAAACATTTTCGCAGATAATGTTGGCCTGTTTGTTTTTTTTATATATATTGCTGAGTCTATGTCAACTATATTTCTCAGTAATGGTGTGTTTTATATACATACGGGTTGTCCTACATGGTAGCTCATGACACATAACAGTTTGCATGCAATGGTCTGTAAACTGCATGTATAGCATCTATATTGAAAACAGCAGCCGACATAAACAGGCAATTATTTTGCAGGAACAACATAAAAAAAATCCACTGCAACACTTTATACCCAAATGATGACTTGCAAGGCTAGCAATGTGATGGCTGAATAGCCTAAAAAAAAGCCTATTCTATCTTACAGTCACAGTATTCTCTTGAAAATTAGTCCTTAATGCTGATAGCCAAAGGGCACCAATTAAGCTCAACAACCAGAAAAGAGCTCCTTGAGCATTTATCCATTCGCCATGAAATTATGCTTTGTTTTGCTGATGTGACTTATTGTATTAAAGCACATTTATCTGCTAATAATTATATAAACCTACAGCATAAATGTACACTGAATTATATTGCAAGATGAGGAAATGTGCATGAAGACAAACTGAGTTTGAATGCTTCACCTTGCCATCGGTTACCTGACGAGAAACAAATCTTTATGAAGATTGCACACAAATGTTTGTCTTTGAGCACATTTAATTATCTCTTTTTACTAATATTACTTTACATTAATAGGCAGGATGCTCCTTATTAAACACTATAAACTAGGTACTATTTGAATAAATTGATAAACAATAGCAAAAAAAGAAAAGAAAATGTAAAATATATTGTATTGGTAGAAATAAAACAGACAGGTTGCATTTTTCATGTTGAATTACAGAGAGCAATTTGATCCTGTTACTGTTTCCAGTGTTGTATGAAACAGTAGAGCCATGCTGCCCTCTGTCTGCAACATACCAAAATACTTCTTTATTCCACACTAATGAGCTTTTTGGAGCATTTCCACCATGTCTAAGCTTTGCAAATTAAATTACATGCTTGTTAAATCTTAAAGAATAGTTTATATATCTCATATGGTGGTAAAGCAGGATTCCTCACTGTGTAAGTGGCTGGTGTGTATAGAGCAACAAATATTAAAGAGGTTTTTGTGTTTTATTTGACATTGAAAGAGCTGAAAGGCTTGCTTGTTTATTACATCACGGATTTTTATGGAAGAGGTTTTGACACGTGGCAGAAATAACCACAGGTGTAAATAAAAAAATCAGTGGTTTGGGGGCGCTGCTTTTGTTTGCGCTGGCACACAATTACACTGAAACATAGCCAGTGTTTGTCATACTAAAAATGCATGTACTTTTAGTGGTATAATGAGTCAAGCTATATGTTGGCCAGAAGGATGATTTTTGACAAAAGCTGTGTGATCTCTTTAAATTTAAATTCACTTCCAGTATAAAACATGATGTTACTGTCATTATTGCTTTCACTGCATACGAAAACAGTCGTTTTAAATCAGTATTAAGTACAGAGTCGCTCTAGTAATTACAGTCTTGAGTCTCTGTGGATCAGTCAGTGTTGAGTTTGTAAATGTAGGAATTAGGCCAACAGGAGTATCAGCGATGCAACGCTAAACAGGAGCTTTGTGTTTTCAAGGTAATTAGGTCAATGGGTGGTTAACGGTGTGAACGTACACCCACACAAAGGTCACATTTTAGAAAGCGATACCGATGAGTGTCGTGTCTCATCCTTACGTGCTGTCAGGAAATACTGCTGACCAGAAATTTGACTTCACAAAACCTGGTCCAATATATATCAAGTTAAGCTGTCTCAGCAACACCTTTCCAGTTCTGGAAAAACATTTACAAATTCTTTGAACAGATGAAACTAAGATCATGTAGTACCCAGTAATTACGGAGAAGAAAAGGAAAAGTTCAAATGATCCAAAGTGTAGCACGTTTGTGTCCCATCTGTCAAACGTGTTGGGGGAAATGTTAGGGCACGGCCATGTATGCCTGCCAGTGGAGCCGGGTCACTAGTGTTTATTGATGATGGTTAAGTTGTGAAGGATGAATTGTGAAATGCACAGGGCTATACTCACTGCTCAGAGTCAGCCAAATGCTGCAAAAGAGTGGGCAATGCTTCACAGTGCAAATGCATAATCACTCAAAGAATGCTGCAAAAAAAAAAAAAAAAAAGTTTCTTGAGGCAAAGAAATACGATCTTCTTCAATGGCCAAGTGCGTCACCTGATCTCAGAACAGCTTTTCAGTCACAAAACTAAAGGCAGAAAGACCCACAATCGCACAGAAACTGAAGGCAGCTGCAGGAAAGATTATGCTCTAGCATCTCATGGGAAGAAGCACAACATTTGGTGATTTTCATGGGTTCTGGACCTCAGGGACTTATTAAATAAAATGATTTTTTTTCTTATACTTAAAATTATGTTAGTTTGTCCAATTACTTTTGAGCCTTTTGAAAATGAAGAACTACATATAAAAATGGCTCTAATTCCTAACCAGTTAATGCAAAAGGTTTGTTAAACCCTGTGAATTAAAGCTGAAAACATACACTTCCATCAGTCCATTTTCTTCCATTTATTCAATTCAGGGTTGGAGGGGGGCTGGAGCCTGTCCCAGCTACCATAGAGGCAGGGTACACCTAGTATAGGTCACGAGTTTATCACAGGGCTAACACAAAGAGACAGACAACCATTCACACTCACATCAATGGGGAAATTTAGGATCACCAATTAACCTAATTCCACTAACTGCATATTTTTGGACTGTGGGAGGAAGCCAGATTACCTGGTGAGAACCTACAAAAATGCAGGGAGAACATCCAAACTCCACACAGAAAGATGGAGATAAACCCTGAACTAACACCCTGCCACCGTACAGTCCTGAATAAATATATGTGTATAAGCAAAAGGTCATGAGAAACCCATCATTTCTTTGTTTTACTTCCAAGGAGCAAAACTTTCTTGTAAATTTTCTGAAGGTCAGGCAATGTTTTCACTCAGAACAATGTTATTGTTTGTTACAGCACTTAAAGCTCACCTATGAATCATTCAAGTGTAAAAAAAAAGGCATCTAACTCAAGGGTTGAATGTTAACTTTCCAAAGAGTCATTATAAATTGTATCTTTCAACACTTTGTTCCTAGCAGCCTGACATAAAAACACATATTTTGTTTATTACTTTTGTTGAATTAAGCAAAATCCTCAAAGACAACTTGCCAAAGGGTTGGGATATGTCTGTATGGTGTGCAGTGTGTTCTTCAAAAAATTTGAGGAAAAAGAACAAGTCGAGGACAGAAGAAGTGGCAGACCTAAAACAAACAAACAAACTCTACAGCAGAAAAACAGTATCTGAAATTCATATTGTTAAGAAATGAGGACAAATCCAGCATAGACCTGACACAGGGCCTGAGAGATGCATCTATCTATTCACTGAAGCCTCAGAAATTGAAGGGTAGTTGTTAAGGAACAGGGAGAGAAGAACAGGGTATGCAAAATTACACAAGAACTGGACTTAAATCAGTGGCAACAGAGTGATAAAAGCAAATTAAACATTTCTGATTCAAATTATCATCAAATATATATGGAGGAGATCAGGAGAGAGGTACAACAGTGAGTGTCTACAGCCAACTGTATAACAAGGAGCCTGAATTTCAGCCAGGGGTGCAGGGGCTCCTGTAAAAGTTGTTAGAATAATGAATAAAAGTGCCATCGGATTTTGATCCACTGTACCATCTGGAAAGCATCTGACTGGCAACTGCTTCTTTTTTTCCCTATCCTGCAGCCAAAGGTCCATCCTACTCAATGGATCAACAGACAAAAACTTTATTATAAATGAGTTAATGGCACATTTAAAAATGACGCATCACATCATTAAAACTAGCATATTCTTCAGAGTGATCATTTTAATGCTTGGAAATTCAGACTGTATTTGAAGGCAGGGCTTCTCAATGTCCATATGTCCATATAGTGACCACTACAAACCTATCACCTATCTTAAATGCACATCACATCTAACTTCCCATTTGTATTTTGCCTGTATTGTAGATGTTCAGGTTAGTCCTCCCTGCCCTTTGTTCTCGTTTATATTTGCTTGATGTATTGTTAGCATTATCAGATTCCATGCTTTTAGGTTGCCTGTTTGGCTGTCTCTTGCATATGTGATAACACACATGGATTATAATACACAACCTCTATTGTGCTGTTAGACAAATTATTCTAGATTTCTGACTCTGTAGCCCAGAGCTCACTATTGAGAGTAAACAAACTAATGAGTGATTATGTAAAGGAGAAGCCCTGGAAAACAGTTTCTGTGCTGCTTTGCATTGTCTCTGTAATTCTACTGTAAGGACGAAAACCATTCTTACAAAGCACACTCCCTCATTTGGTGTGTTGATACCAGTGATGGTGGCTTGTCTAACATGCAGATACTCCCACTGATGATCAGTGGAGTTAAGAGTTAATTACTGCAAATACAATTGCACATATCTGCCTTATACACACCTTAAAAGCCTCTACAGTCATTATATTTCTCTGATTTTCCGAGTGCTTGCTTTAATTTGCCACATTTTTTAATGCGCGATTTATTTGAACTATGTCGAAATGATTGCTACCAACAACACTAATAATAATAATAATAATAATAATAATAATGATAATAATAATAACAATAACAATAATAATAAACACTTTAGATTAGCCAGCAGGGGGAGCTCTCAGTTTAGGAAGGAGGTGCCAAGGTTTACCATTTAAAGGAATAGGGCTGCGTTTATTTCCAGTTAATTTTCTGAGGGGCTTCACTCGAAGAAACTCTGGTAAGTTGTAGTTAAGTGAGCCTTAAAATCGAAAGCAAAATCTAACCAGAGACACAACATTCTCTGCCTCTATTACATATTATCTACAGCCGCTGAAAGCCGACCCCTGGGGTCTTTTCCGAAAGTTAACCCCTGAATGTACGGTGGGTCGGCCGGTTTGTTGAGTACCTTTATCTAACACATAATGCAACGCTTAAATCTGTATACTGGGCGTGTGTTTGTGTGTGTGTAGGGGGTATAAAGCAGGAGTAGAGACGCCGTCGTATGGGAGCAGCTGAGGTACATTCGCATTCAGCCTAAACCACCAGCTCCATGGCGTATTAAAGTTAATCCATTTTTTGTGTATTTTCCCCCGGCTATGAGGAAGCCTTCCGACTGTTGGATTCTCTATAGCTACAGCTGGCAAAGATTTGCATGAGCTCAAGCACCAATGGTTTCTAACAGCTCCAACTCCAAAACGGAAAAAAATCCAGGCTCCATCTTTTCGGGCCCTCCCTAGCCATTATTTTATTTACTAAATGCTTATATCCCTCCGCAGGGTCAGAGAGTATTTTGAAGAAATTGTAAAACGGTTTATCTGCTATTTCTCGTTGCGTCTTCTAATCGGTCTTTTTAAACACGCCTCACACTCGCGAAACATCCCTTTCTCGGCGAGCCCCGTCGATTCTGAAAGATTTGTGCCCCGTAGTTGTGCTGTTCGGGGGGAGGAGGAGGCGGATCTAGTTTTTGAGGAGCCTGGAGAGGGGGGGCTGTGCTTCGGTGCCACTTATCATTAGATATGGCCACCGTTACAGAGCGCCCCGAAGCGTCATCTTCAACTTAATTTTGTGCTATTTCATAATCATTTTGCAGCTCGGTCAGTGCGGCAGGCGAGATGTTGTTTTTGGCAAGCTAATGTTTGTTTTTACATGTCTTTTGGAGGCGGTTGTTACTGCGTGGCAGGATGACTGTGAGTCTCTCCTAAACTGGCCGCTTGGTCCCGCAGCTTGTCGCAGCTGAAGAAAATAGAACCAGTTGCCAACCCCCAGCGGTCGGCATCCAGCTTTTTTTTTTTTTTCTGTTGCTTTGCGGGTCGCTACACTTTACCCCGAGGATTCCTACTTAAAGTTTGGCTCACGGAGCATTGACTTTAGCAGCCGCTTGGATTTCGAGGTCGTTATGTTTACACGTTAATGGTAAAATTATTGGCTGTCGACTTGGGTGGCTAACACCAACTAGCTATATAAGCCGAACTCGTGCGACGACAGCTGTCATTGGAGAAAGGAAAGTGATCCCCGCAGATGCGTGTGCCAATGAAGCGGTTTTCTGTTGGATTTACATCATCCGCTTCTCCATCAAATGGGCAAAGTTGGGAATAACATTGCAGCGCTGGAATATAATGATATGCGTTGTGCATTTTTGAGAACTGCGGTGTTGCTTCATTGGAGAGAGGCTAGCTAGCTCCATTAGCTTGCTAGCTAGCTGGGTGATAAGTGCGACGTTTCATCCCCCTTATTTTGGACATGAAGAGGATAACTCTCTATTCATAGGGCTGGAAGGTAAGCTATATTTGCCTCTTTGGCCTTTTCCTTCAATGTAAGCTGAGTTTGTTGGGAATTTACCTTTTCACGTAAGGCTGAGCCAACCTTATCCTTCTCCAGTCTGATGTTGGGGGTTTGTCGCCGCCTTGGCTTTCATGACTCAGACTATTCAACGGAACGGAACATTCAATTGAACATTTCATGGGTGCCATATAAGCAAATATTAACGCATTTACTGCACTATTCAGTGCAAAAACACACGGCTATCGTTAGTTGGAAACTAAAAGAGAAAGAAACCAGAACCTGGGTGGTTGTGTAACGTATCGTTTTCACTTTTTGTGCATCATTGTAGTTCCCTAGAATAGTTCCGTTTCATTGAATAGACCGAGCCTTTGTGTGTGTGTGTGTTGGGCTCAAATGCTCCCCTTTGCCTTGCACCCGGTTTGAAGCTGGCTATAAGGAGGGGTAGTGTTTTTTAAGGTCGCTCGACAAGTTTTCTATGAGCCATGGACATGTTTAACACTAGGATTGGGAAAACAAAGAGGTGAAGCGTTTTTCAGTGTTTTGGCGTAGGCGTTAGTTGCAAGTATGAGTTGGACAACTAACTGCAACCATAGGTAACCTGTTTGCTATAGATGGCCCTCTCTTTCAAAGTTGTCTTACGGGATAATGGCTCTAAAGCCAAGTACAGTCCTCTTTCGGTTGTTAACTATGATAAATGGCTTCGTTTATTTTTCCAATTTCTGTTAAATTTAGTCGACGTCAACGTTACTTTTGTCTGTGGTCGACGAAGAAAAGGCGACAGAGTTGAGCACAACAAGCTAGCAGTCGTTAGCTGGATGCAGCTGCTTTGTGCCCAAGCTTCGGTCAACAAAAGCTAACGTTAGCATGTTTTCAGCTGCTCCCGTGGTGGTCGTGACTGCCTTGTAGTTACCGGATCTTAACCTCAGATGCCCCAAGTAAAGTTCTCATCACCTTTGAGCCTTTGCTTGTTGTACAAAATTGTCCTTATCCGACGACTTCTTATCATATCGGATCCTACAGTGTTTAAAGAGACAATGTCTTCAGGTTTTTTATCTCAGAGGTAACATTCCTAACTTGGGGTTTGTGCAGTCTCAACATTATTATAGAGGGTTTGTATTTTGTGTTCAGTTTTGGTGTTGGACGACGTCTTAAAGGCTGTTGGAATCAATATAATTGATAGAAAGATGTTGAATTGCCACAGACTAGCAGCGAAAGGTGGTGTTTGTCAAAGTGAGATCTCTTCTGAGTCACTGAAAAAGCCTAACTAATAATTTAAGCCATTTCTGACCACACTGTCTGCGGTGTTTAATGCATGGATGGCACTGAATTTAAAAAGGTTTAATGTAGCACAGTTTATTATGATCGCATGTATTAAATCTGGAACTGCATGTATCCTCATTGACATTATTATATAGATGTGGAGTGCTGTGACTGCACATAATGGGGATTGATGAGACACAATTTTATGTTTTACTGACCAAAGGACTATGGGTCTGCAGTTTGGAATGAGTTTGCTTTTATTATTTAGTATGTGTCGCAAAATTGTGCACATTTTCTGTCTGTGCGATGCTTATTTCAAAAATGAATAAAAAAACTGACCAAAAGTGTTTGATGTTGATACTATCAGGTACGTGGTTTACCCTAGATATAAGCTGGGGTTTCAGTATACAGTTGAGTGCTTGAGCTCAGTCAAGTTTTGAGTGAGAAGAGCTACGCTCATTTTAATGAATTATATAATCAACTGCTTCAAATCAGTCTCATCCTGCGGATGCACTCAAAATTGCAGCGTCTTGGACTATAGCTGGAGATGATGGTCTTTGTTGTGCTCTGCTGCCTGGGTAAGCTCAGTGTAGTGGATGAGCCGGTTCTTTTTAAAATATTGCTGCAGTTTACAGCCGTTTTCTGCATTAGAAGGACAACTGTGGTTGCCACCTGCAGTCCAAGACAGTGGCGATGTCTTAGTCCTTGCTAAGACATCACCTAAGACTAGTCTTGGCAAGGAATAATATAAATAACCCCCTTAATAGCAGCTCCAGCTTGACAAGGAAAACTGTGTTGCTGATTTGGGATTGTCTGCTGGTAAATCAGTGCAAGATTCGACATAACCTGTGGACTTGTCAAAGGAATAATGGGCAAGTTTATTTCCCAGGTACTAGTTCAGTTACGGTGTTTCCACCAGTCACAGTTAACCAATTAACCTCCAAGACAAATTGGTTAAAGTGAACGCTCACTAACAAGTATTTCACTGTGTTTTCTTTCTTGTTTGTTTCCACATTAGAGGATCATTAAAGAAAACATGTGCAAAAGACAATGCTGGTGGTGCTGGATTAAAAAATGACAGCATTTCACTCACACTTGTGCCTAAAGAAAGATGGATTTGGACTGCAAGGCCTTAAGACCATGTGTATAAATGAAAAATATTCAACATTCAGCCCAAGCACCTTGAAAACTTTATCAAACAGTTGATAAAGCAGTGGAGATGACAAGCGGTATCCTTTGTGACATTTACAGTGGGCAATAAAGAGTCAATGCTGTGACCAAAGCAATGAAGCAAGGTGGAGTAAAAAAAAAAAGTTTTTCCAGAATTGACTGCAATATCACTCGTTGCTGAACTTAAGGAAAAAGAAAAGCTGCTCGATCCCTAAATTTGGCAAACATTTTGTAAAGTTGGACGAAAGCTGGCAGCAGCTGTCTCTTTCTCTCTCATGATTGTCATATGGCTTCTTTGTAATCCATTGGTGGTAGTGTAGTATTGTGATATCCCCAAAACTGATATGTTGCTATTGTTGTACATTAAGGTACCCAGCAGTATACAAAGGATTTAAAATTGGCTTATCTTCTTTTTTTCACAGTCTTGTAAAATATACAGGGGTTTCGGTAAAAGACTGATCTTCTAGCCTGGGGAGTAGTGTTGTAAATGAAAAATGTTACGGTTGACACTGCAATGATGTTGTTCTTGCATGCATTAAAAAAATGCTAAAATCAGTCACTATGTACTGTTGAATAGTTCTTAATATAACTGATCAGTACACCCAGGGTGGGGGTGTGTAAAACACAGTACTTTCTCAGGTTTCCTCACAAACCACTTAACTTTGTCCTTGTCCACACAGGCAATACAGTGAAAGCCATCAGCCATTATTGTGTGAACTGGGTTAACACAACAAGGTATTGCAATGAAGTCAGATTTTGACAGTATTCTGCTCACAATGCACAGTCAAGCAAAATGTCTGCATAAGAAATTTGAAGCCTTATTAAAAATGCTTCAAGTAGAAATTGTGTACAAGCCATTATGCATCCCGTATAGACTGCAGTATTACTTATACGCAAGGCAAGTCTGCTCTTTGTGCCCTAAATGGGCTGGGTCGGATGAACATCTGGAAATGGCCGCTGAGAAGGTCATAGCAGTGTAATATTATTTCAGATAAACAAAGTTCTGTACCTCTCGTACAACCATGTTACTTTCAATAATGATAAAAAGACTTGTTTTGCAACACTTACTGTAGCCAGATTCAGGTGTTCATAATATTCATGTACACATGCAGACCAGATCCAGATCTACACAAGCATCTATTACAGCAGCGCTTATTCTGACATGGAAATTATGAATCTCCATGAAGTCTTATTATGCTGCTCCACTCAGAAGATTTGTATAGAAGATGCGTGTCCAGGCAAATGCTAGTAACTGGTGATGAATTTATTTAAAAAAAACAAACAAAAAAAACTAAAGAGTGGAGGAAGATAATACATGCAGATGTGTTCTTATGCTGCACTAGTATCATTGAATGGTTTGAAGTGGCAGTCTCAAGAATCTTCATTTGAGTGTCTTTTAATTCAACCTGGCAGTTCATCGGCTATCGACAGGATGTGCAAAGCCTGGTCCTCTGGCTACAGCCATAAGGAAAGGGTGCACTACTAAAAATTTAATTCATCCACTTTTCACATCATAGTAGAGCAGCAAAGAACAAGACCAAGGGTGCTTCTTTGGTCAAACCCCTTCAATTTTATCTCTTTTGCTCTAGCTGACATAGTAGACTACAGCTAATATCAGAATGGAACAGTTACCTCACTCATTGTTAAGACGCTATGAACAAGAGAGAGAAATGAACAAACACCAGGGATGCAAAAATATTTGGATCAGATGCCAAGCTAAGGTTGTAAGGCGTCCAGATTAATTGACTTCTTGACTAGTAAATGATTATTACACATGCAGAGGCATATAGTTCACCAGGTTTGTATTGTAAATATCCCAGTTTTAGTAGCTGAGCATATCTTTTTCAGTAATATGATTGTGTTCAAGGTGTAAGAGATTGGTGGTATTACTTTTGGTCTGCAACAGTTTTTCCTTTTTGTTTTATGTTGTATTTACTAAAGCACAAAATGTGTCCAGTCAATGGACATGGTGCTAATTTTCCGTACTGCACACTGGACTGGAGAACACACTCGGTAGTGTGTTTTAAAGAAAACTGTGAATGATAACTAAGTATTAACAGAATTTAATACAAAATTAAATGACAGACATGGTCAAGATTATGTGGATTAGAGGTTCTGAATGTTGGGTTTTGTTGAATTGCCCAGCCCCATATCAGTGGGACCCTTACTTGGAAAGCTAGATAAACGATGATCTTTGCGGCTGATCTTTTAATTTTTATTCTTGTTTATGCTCTTTGTTTACCCTGTCATGCTGCTGCTGCAGTGCATCAGTTGCTAGCAGTGTAGCTAATGTATCACGGGAAACACTAAGAACTGAAGGCCGTTGGTTGGATAGCTGCACCACCAGCAGCTTTTCTTTGTATATTTGGATACTTTTTGACCTATTTGTCTATTGTAGTCAAGTGAGTTGACGGATCTCATGAGTTCAGGACACGGCAGTTAATTCGCTGTTGGCTCCTCTCTTTTGCTGTATATTCAGTGTAATGCTTCTTGCATGTATCGTAACACAATGTTTTATCATTAACTCCATTAATATTATTTCAGCACCACTTCACAGGCGACGTTTCGGAAAGAAGAACTTAAAGTGCGAAAAAAGAAACTAGCGTGACTGTAAATGGCCATAGTGCACTCACTGTAATGATTTTCACACTGAATTGAAGTGAAACTAATGCAAATAAGTTTGGTGAATATTTTAAATGAATAAAGAGAAAATAAAATGGATGTTGGACCTGTCCTTTATTATTTTACCAATAAATACAAATGCGATAAAACTCTGTTCTTGAATGTATTTTTCAACTTTTTTTTGCAGCATTTAATTTTGTTTCATGTTGGCTTACACATTAAAGGACTTCAGCCTTTAAATTTAGCACTTGCACTCTATATGGGCAGAAATCTGTAGTCAACCTGTCAGAAATCAAAAAAGTTATATCAGTATATCCCATACAAACAATAATGAAAACAGTTTGAGCTATAGATCATGTGCCCTTATATCATATTCTGGCTCTTTAAAATCTCAGTCACTAAAAGACTTTAAGGTATGCTGGGCTGTATTCTGATGGCTTAACCTCTAGAGACATCAGCCAGTGTGATAGGGGTTCCAGTGTAGCAGGGGGACGTCATAATTGATTTCCACTAGTATTTAACTGAGCACTGTTACTACATTTTATTAGTAGTAGTAGTAGTGTTTTAAACATATCTGAGCTAACATCACTGTGATGGATGCATCAGGGGGCAACCTGAGGTTCAGTATCTTGTCCAAGGATTCTTCGACCTGCAGACTGGAGTAACCAGGGAATCGAGCCACAAACCTTCTGATTGGTAGACGACCTGCCACAGCTTCTCCGAACTATAAAGTGGCATTTAAAACACTTGTCATAAGATATTGGTTGAAGGATTCTGCTCTTTGGCCAATACATTTGTTATTTATTTGTTTTAATTTGCTTTCCACATTGATATTGCCACATGAAAGCAAAATGTGATTCGTCAGTATTGGAGTGGCTGTGGCTCAGGACATAGAGCATGTTATGTACAAAGTTTAGTACTTCAGTCCCGGACTCCTCAAGTCCACATGTTGAGGACTATGCTTATGAATTGCCTCTGATGTAGCCAACAGAGTTTGTCAGTGCATGTAGATACAAAGTATGGCTGCAACTATTTGAGTAATACACACACACACACACACACACACACACACACACACACACACACACACACACACACACACACACACACACACACACACACACACACAAGAAGAACAAAGAGGCGGAGCTGTTACCGAGACGGTGAGCTCAGGCTGCTCTAAAACTGCAGCACTGTTCCTGTAATCGCCATTAAAACCTTCATTGGTAAAAAGCTAGCAGGAGTGCTTCAAAGCACCTGATCAGCAACCTCTGACTTGAAGAAAAGCAAACTTTGAAGCTGCTCCGTCCCTGGCTGTTTGTTTTACACAGCGAAAAATCTTCAGTGTGCTGCCAGAGGTTGTATTAAAACATGCAGATGAACTGTTAACCTAGTCTGACAGCATGTTTAAACTATACAGCTTGCTAAAGGTTGATGTCAGCTGTCCTATTTTACGTGGAAGACACATGTGCAACAAACAATACTGAGTCTAAAGGGGTGCATGGGGTGTACCAGACCATAAGGCTTTTGTAACATTTTTCAGATTAAAAGTGAAATAAATTTTATATTAATGAAATTGATTTAATATTTAATAATAATAATAATGCCTTTAAAAAAAAAAAAAAAAAAATGTACATGGACCAGAAAAACTCAGAGCCACGGGCCTGGGGGTTGTTAGGTTGGACACAGAATTATTATTATATTAATTAATGACTACACCATCATAACTTTGTTTGTTTTTTAACAGATGTTGATTGAAGTTAAACTTCAAAACTTTGCAATTACTAAAATGGAAAAAAGAGCAGTTCATTCTGAAAAACCTGTGGTTTTTCTTTTCAATATTTATTATTGCTCATTAATAAGAAAAAAGTATTTTCCTAATTCTTTCCAATTAATCAACGGAATAATCAATAGATTACTCAATTAATAAAGCAATCGAATGCTCCAACTCTAGTATAATGAGGTTAAAGTTAATGAATAAAGCTATATGAATGTGTGTGTACAGGGGTGAATATGATTTGTATTTAAGAGTGCTGAGAGTAGAAAAGAAAACATCTATAGCTTGGATTACTTTGATTACAGATGAAAACGCAAAACTCGATATGTATGTATTTCAGAGTCAATTGGCATGTTTTTTTTATTGCTTGCCAGTACATCTTTTCTTTAATTTAGCAGTACTGAGCTTTGCATGATTTGATGTCAGATATATTGGCCACATTGTCCTGTATGTGCCAATGTGGAAACAATTTTTACAGAATATAACCAGGGCTGGGTACCCTTCATGTCTGAATTTATACAGGTACTTGGAATTTGATACCCCTACCAAATGTTAACTTTTTTTAGTGCTTGTTTTAAAATAAATTCAAATTCTTCTCTTATAAAATTGTACATGCATGCTGTCGCCAGCTACCTTGGTTAGTTTTACGACAGTGTTCATGTCACAGTGTTTGCATATTATATTAAATGGTAATATTTGGCCTACTGTTAGTTATGGTCACAAATCAAGATTTTGGACATGCTGTACCACATAATGTGTTTACTGTAAATAGCATGCTGATGAGAAATTTCAGTGCAGCCAGTGAAAAAATGCTAAATTAAAATGACAATCACTACAAGAGGGGGAAAATAGCCTAATTACCTGATTAAGCTGTCAATATCTCTTTCAGACTTTGGCCATCATTCCCGGGATTCGTAGGTAGCTGCGGGTCCTTTGTTGAATTTGCTTTCAGGCTATCAAATATAATACACTCTTCGGCTTTTAGATGTATTTTGTGTTTTACCAGGTGTTTTCTCAGAGTAGATGTGTTGCCATGACCAGCTTTGCATTTTGTACAGATATTGTGCAGTTGAGTTTTAAAAGGTGTAACCACGGCTGAAACTGCTTTTAGCTCCCCACCGCCATTGCCCTGTCCGGTGTCGAGTCTTCACATGTCACACGAGTGATGTTATGCATCCTCGCTCTCTTTCTTCTTTTAACCCAGTTATGCTTCAGTACCAAAATTTACACTGATTGATTTAGTGTGAATCAGTACTCGGTAGAGCTGATAAAACTTGGTCAGTACCCTAACAAATAGTAAGCTGAAAAATATTCAGGAGTATATTTAAGAATGGTATTGTCACAGAGTTGTTATGCTGAATGGCTGTGACACCATTGTTTACAAACTCTCCAATGTCTATAGCATATATAGCAGGGTGTACATCACACCTTTAGACTCAAGTGTTTGTTTTTGCTATTTTAATTAAAAGTTGCTCACAAATTTTTAAAGTACATTGCTTTAAGGTGTTAATGGGTTGTTGACTATTTGTTTTCTTTTTCAGTATAACCAAGTGTGTAGAAAACTGCAGAAAGACATAGCTTTTGTTAAACGTCTCCACTATTTTAACCATAACGCATAAGAGGTGTTGACATTTTTAATCTCAATGGAATTTGCATCTTTCTGTGATCAGGTATATTAATCCCCCATGCATGTATTATTATTATTATTATTATTATTATTATTATTATCATAATTAAAAAATAAAAACACATTTAAATAAAACAGCTACTCTGGAACTTTTATTCTTTGTGATGCTGACAGTCAACCCAGTATTTTGTTGCAGCTGTAAAGTTTTTCTTACAAACTGGTTTTAAACTTCACCAGAAACATCAAGTTTGCAGGAACCTAAGCATGGCTATAAATGGTCTATCCAAACTTAAGTTCATTTATTTCTAGTCTTACTAGAATCATAGTCCATTTACCATTACAATCCTGCCATTTCAAAATTACTTTGTATTGTTAAATACAAGTAAAGGGCAGTATTCCCATTGTTTACCATTGAGTGCTTTGTAGTGGCTTTTTCTTCAGTGTGTGGGTTGCAAAGAATAGAAAATGTGGACTGGCTGTATGTGGAGTGATTACAGATGGCTTTGAGTAAGAAGCAGAAATCCTACTGCACTGTACTTATAATAGTCAAAAGCTAACAAACAATTTTTGGCCCCGTTGAATTTTTTGATTTTCTCTAAGCCCCTAGCTTGCTTCTACTACAAAACTGTAATCTTGGTGTGGTTGAGATGTCTCTGGTCATATAAGCCACCTCAAAAATGCTTAAAACCAGTTATTTGTAATTATGTAATCAAGAGTCCTAACATGAATTCAGTTCATTTTTTAAAAATCGATTTGGACACAGTAAGGCACAATAACATCACTAAAACAGTGTTATTAAATGCTACTGAAGACTGAAATAGAACATCAGGCTTCTACATAGATGGGTGTTATGGATTGGAGCCAATCCTCACTGGATATGTCTTTTTAAGTTTTAACATTTAACCGTGTTAAAACAGATCTGCAAAGATACAAAAAGTTTCTGGAAAATGAAAATGCCCAAGAGCATTATTCATTCATCACCATTCATTGTTTTTAAATGGAAGTTTGGAAAACACCTATCAGGTCTTTATATCAGGTTGGCTAGGCTGAAGCAATGCCTTGTTAAAAATGTAGTTTTGCATGGTATACGTACTGGAAGAATACTGAAACACTCTGCTGTTTTTAAAAACACAAATTTATGACTAATACCAGTGTTTGAGAAATGACAGTGTTCCAAAAAAAAGTTGTAATATCTGCATTTTATGTGCAACAGCAACGCAGTGTTTTCCTGAGCACACTACTTCATTTCCCTGCAGGCATAGTGGGCGGGCTAATGCTGCAACTATCACAAAACAAGTTTCTTGCATACTGTTTACAGCTAGCCAACAAAGTGAATGCATAGGATACACTGAGTAGTAGATGGCAGTTGGGGTAAGCTTTCAAACGTTTCTGTGAAAGTTTTTTTTCTTTTTTTTTTAAATAGACCAAAGAAACCAACTTTGCATTTCACAACTTTTTTTTAAAGGATTCAAACAAAAGAGGGAATGTGATGACTATTGCATATTGTACATGAGTCAAACAAATTATTATAAGCTAAATCTTCACCATTAAAGTTTGATGAGCTTATTGGCTGAGGTCCGTGGCAACTGTTTGGTTTCTCCTTTGGCTAAATGATGAATGAAGCAACCATGTATACAATTGGGTGTTTGCAGGTATTCAGGTCAAAACTGAAGTTGTAAATGATCAATTTGTGTTCAGTAAGATCTGTTAATTGTTAGCATGCCAGTTTCTTTCAGTAATTATCTTTTCTCATGATCCACTGAGCATTTCTTTTACACTCTGTTGTATGTGGTTAATTTCCCGTGTGTTTTTTTCTTCTATCCCTTCTATCCTCCCACCAATCACAACAGATCCCTGAGACTGTTTTTTTGTTTGTTTTTGTTTGTTTGTTTTTTTGCAAGGTCTCTTCTTGTTAAAAGAAGGCACATGCTTGTTACCAAGCATGTGCACTAATTCTTGGGGGTGGGGTCCTCTAATATATTAGGGTCTTCACCTTGCAATGTAGAGCGCTTTGAAGCAGCTTTAGATGGGAGTTGGCACTGTATATAAAAGTGAATTGTCAGACATTCTCTTGTTTATGAAAAAGAGAACATCGGCAAGAATATAAAATTAGCAAATAATCTGGAGTTGCCTGTAAAAATAACAAATTACGTGGTATTAACTATAAGTCTGGACTTAAAGTTGATAAATGACTCAGGGTACTCCCTTGGCAGAGGTCACCGCACTCCTGAGTACATTTTCTTTAAAGATAATTAACCAGGTATCGTGTCATAGTTTTGTTAATGTAACAGTTTTGCATGACCGCCTGCTTGAAGTTTGGTTGCAAATCAAGTGGCATGTTTGTTGGAAACTAGGCACTCATTATGACTTAATATCTTCATTTTGAAATTGTATGCATATGCACAAGACTGATTTCCTCTCTCATTTTCAGCCATGAGTATAGATACACCCTTAATTAGTAATTTACATATAAAAACAGAGTTGCAGTTACAAAACGCAGTAGTAAAAACAAAAGTAAAGATGAAGCAATTTCACAGAATTTGTGAAGAGGACAGGAATGGTTTATGGGGGAACACCCCCACCCCCAAAAACAAAGAACTTAATTCGAAGTATTTTGGTCAATGTTCAGATTGCAAATATTAAACACAATTTCTCAAGGCCTTTGGAAAAATATTGGATTTATTATGCATTATTTAGGTGGATTTCCTTGAATTTTATTTGGTACTTTAACTGAAGGGGGGGTCGAGATATTGAGGTTTCTTTTTTTTTTTTTTTTTTTTTAAAAATAATACTTTTAATAATATTAATAATTATTATTAATGATAATTTGACATAATTGTAATAGCACTTGAGGGGGTTAGTTGCACAGTGTTATTGGTAACGACCTCCAAGTATAACAGAGTAGCATTCTTCCATAGGAAGCCACTTACAGCACACTTATTCAAACTCCCCCAAAATAATCAAATGCAAATAAATTTGATAAAATCACAAAGAAGTAAAATGAAGTAAGTGTTATTCACAATACATGTTGTCAAATGGATTTCAATAGGTGCGTGTGAGAAACACTAATAAGGCAAGACAGATTTTGCACTCACTATTTCAGACCTAAATTTCTCAAAATGTACGAATGTGTTACCTACACATCATCAGCACACTTTTCCTTTATCAGTACCAGTTTATATGTTGGGAGACGTACCCATTTTTAACCTTTTTGGACACACCTTATTTATACCGTACACCAGGCAGAACCCAGACCGAATAGAGGATCTCTGGAGAGACTTGAAAATGACAATGTGCATCAAAACCTAGGTGTGCTGAGCGTGTATCATTCCTAAGTAAACTTTGAGCCACCAGGGTCTGAATATTTTCAATAACGTATCAGAGTAGTTGTATATAAAAATTTAAAACCAATTTAGTCGTCTGAACAAAATGCAGAAAATTTGAAAGACTACAAAAGCTTTCTGACTATGCTGTTTAAGTTTACAGATAAATAAAACAATTATTCAAAGCAAATGGATTTCCACGTTTATCAGTTAAAAATAGCGTCTTAGACATGTACTATATTAAAACCTGTTAATATGAATTCAGATTGGGGGCAAATCAGCATCCGTTTGATTTTTTTCCAAACATTGCTTACCTCGTCTTTCTTAACGGTTTTTCAGAATGTCATCAGAGGATAAGACTGTGGAGCCCTCTGACCAGGGACCCTCACCGCCATCGAGCAGTGTAGGGGCCACGTCCACAGGAAGTCCTGCCCACGCAGACAAGCGACCACGTGGCAGGCCGCGCAAGGATGCTGCTGCCCTCCTACCCCAGGCACCACCCTTATCCACGTCTAAGAACAGAAAAAAGTAGGTTTTACTTTCGACATTCAAATCAGTTTGTATTTCTAAAGCTCAGGGAATTACCTGTTCTTGCTGAATTGGTTAGCAAAAAATGTGAATCCCATATTTTTTTTCAAATTTTATATATTTTCAATATCTGATATTACCCGCCTCACCGTTTCCCATTAGTGACAGCACAGGTGAGGGTTTAGAGACATATCCCTATGTCTCTCATACTAGATTTTCTTAATTATCACCCTCTTAAATCCAAAATCTAATTTAAAATCCTTCTCAACGCATTAAAGCTTTTAAATAATCAGGCCCCATCTTATCTCTAAGACCTCATAGTACCGTATCACCGCGTTAGACCACTTTGCTCTCAGACTGTGGGCTTACTTGTCGTACCTAGGATATTTTAAAGTAGAATGGGAGGCCTCTCTTCTGTGGAACAAGCTCCCAATTTTGATTCTGGAGACACCCTCTCTACGTTCCAATTGGTCTAGGCTGCTTCCTATAATGTGCTGAGCGTTTCTTCTTCATTTACTTTTTTCCTTCACTGTGTTTATACACCACTCTGTATTTAATCGTTAGGTTGGTTTTTTTGTTTGTTTGTTTTTTTGATTTATCCCTGGCTCTCTTCCATAATGTGTGCTTTGTCCTGTCTTCCCCCTTTACCATAACTGGTCGCAATAAATAGCTGCCTGTCCCTAAGCCTGCTTTTTTTATAAAGTTTCATCCTGTTAAAAGGGGGTTTTTCCTTTCCTCTGTCACCAAGCACCATTTTTTCCTTGATAACAAACCCCAGAAAACTATGCAAGATGTTATAAGATAGTTGTGGTGAGACTTAACGTTGCACTCCTGCCACCATGTACATCACTGCATGTGAAATTTTACAGTGAACCTAAGAAATCATAGTAACAGTGCCAACTTAAAATCTTTCACTAGTTGTTATTTTTATTTTTATGTTTATTTATTTTTTGGTAAAACTTTCCATGTTAAATTAAGCACACAAAAACCAGCTTTGGAAAATGGTTGATCTTGCCTTTTATTATTGCTTCTTCTCCAAATTCTGTCAGGTGTCATGATCTTAAATACCCCATTGTGTGTTACTGCTCATTAAATCCAGTGCTTACCTGGTAAGAGAGCGTTAGAAGTTAATCCCATGTTATTAAAAAAAATGTCAAGGTGGTGCATAGGAAGCATTGGGGAAAAACGCCTTCAGTTTAAATCCAAAAATGATCCTTATACTATATGTGGCATATTTAAAGTGGTC
Organism: Oreochromis aureus; assembly: GCF_013358895.1. NCBI lineage: Eukaryota > Metazoa > Chordata > Actinopteri > Cichliformes > Cichlidae > Oreochromis > Oreochromis aureus. Next base: position 16,445,148 of record NC_052959.1, read on the forward strand.
TGAACCTACTTTTGACTGCTCCTATGTGAATCCAAAGGGATTTGGATTCCTCCTGGAATTAAAGTGGAGGCCTTTTGCAGTGTACTCAATAGTGCGATGGTTGACCACTACTTACTTAAAGTAGTCTGAAAATAATATTTTATGGTCATTCTAGTATTGCATAAGTTACCACTTTAAGTCCTTTGTAGGAGTCCTTGGGGTTTTTAGCAGTTTGATTTTTATGTAATTCCAGCACAGATGTTTAGGCTCCGTATAAGGTGTCCTGCTTCTCTGTGACTTCCTTAGCAACATACAATGCAGCTTAGAGCTGTAAAATAATGCCTGCAAGGTTCTTAACTCTCTCCTCAGTCTGTCCTCTCATTCAATCTTAATACCCTGCTCCCAATGGATCGTTTAATCTGCAAGCATCCAGACGATACATTAATGCCACAGTAGAAGGATGACCAGGGACAGGATGACCACGTTGTTTAACTGGACAGACCAACCATGATTTATTTATAAATGCAGGGGTGTCGAACTCCAGGCCTCGACGGTGTTGTTTTAGATAACCCTGGGTGGTCTGAATCAAATGATTAGTTCATTACCAGGCTTCTGGATAATCAAGACACGTTGAGGAGGTCATTTATTTATATCCTGCTGGATCAAGGAAACATCTAAAACCTGCAGGACACCGTCCCTAGGCCTGGGTTCGACACCTGTGTTGTAATGGCTAGGGTTCTGTTAAGAATCAAGAATAGAATTATAATTTGTATATATTTTAAAGTATGTCATTATTTCTGCAGAATAGGCTGCTGATTACACACTTATTTAGCTCTGCCACAATTATTTATCCCCTCTCAGATTTCATTTAATTAGATACAAACACCTCCTGAAAGCTAAACTGCAAGCTCATATTCCATAAAACACCCCCAACACGGTGATTACAGCTTTGTGAATTCAGACAATTTACTCCATCCCGATTTCTAATTACCGTTGGTCATAAAAGCCTACAGGCTAATGAGGGATGGCTGGTCCTCTAAACTGTACTGTAACTTGTAATCAAACCATGGTGAACACTTACAACGTCATTCTAGACCAATGAATTGTTCTCACAGGCTAATCAGCTTCATTCTATGGTGTATGTTTTAATTTTAAAATTGTCATAGATAAGTGTGAGGGTATTGACTTGTGACAAAGGTGGACGCTCTATAAATTGCTGTTGTAGACCTGATTGGTTAGAATTTACTAGATTTGCTTATGCTCCATCTGCTAGTCCATCTCTTCCAGAGCAGCATGATCCTTGTCGGGTTTTCCAGGCAGCACTGTGCTAGCTGGGACTACTTACCAGAGCATTATTTTCACCTTTTCTTTTTTTTTTTCTTTTCCGTCTCTCTTGCGCTCTCTCCCTGTGGTAGGACTGTGGGGGGAAGTTGTGCAGGGTATGGGGCCCGAACACTAGTCTTTTGCGTTTGTCAGTGACATAACTGGCTGTCTGAATGCTGGAATTTGATCTCATTAGTTCTGCATAATATAATATACAGCTGGATGCTGTGTGGTGGTCTGTGCGAAGACGTCACTGCCAACAGCTATGTTTTCAGGTTATGATCGTAGGTTTATAACTGCTCATATATTCAGTTGGGCTTGGTTTCTGCTATTAGATACTAGAAATACTAGAAATGAAAATTTTACTACAGTAGCAGTTGGCCATGTACTAAGCACACGGTCATCTCATAAATAGTTTGATCCTCTTTTGTACTTTTATACATCTTTAGCTGGTTATTAGTATATGAACATGAGTGTTCTTTACATGCGTTCTTATCATATTGACCAGGTTTAAATAACATACATTCACTGGACAATTTATTAGGTATGCCTACCCAGTGCTGGGTAAGAGTCCATTTTAGCTTTAGAAGATTTTGGTCCATATTGACACGATAGCAGCACACAGTTGGTGCAGAATCTTTGTCTGCATATTTCTCATAAAGATATCCTATTCTACATGAGATCAAAGGTGCACTTTTGGATTGAAATCCGGTGAGTGTGGAGTCCACTTGAGTACTGTGAGCTCATAACGTTCAAGAAACCCAGTTGAGATGATTTTGAAACATTGCTTGTTGTTCTGTTGAAAGTAGCCCTGTGAAAATGGATACAATGTGGTCATAAGTGACCGACATGGTCAATAGAACTCGGACAGGCTGAGGTGTTTAAATGATGCTCAGTTTGATACTAAGAGGACCAAAGAGGGACAAGAAAATATCTTTCTTGTCATTAAAACCAGTCTGAACTGTTACAAGGCAGGATGGATACATGCTTTCATGTTGTTTACACCAAATTGTGGTCCTATCATCCAAATGTTGGAGCAGAAATTGAGACTCATTAGACCAGGCAACATTTCTTCCCAGTCTTCGTAAGCCTGTGCAAACTGCTGCTGTAGACCATCTGCGTCAAGGTTTGACATGTTATGTCTTCAGAAGTGCTCCTCTGCATACATTGGTTGTAATGAGTGGCTATTTGAGTTAGTGTTGTCTTTCTATTAGCTGGAAACAGTCTGGCCATTCTCCTTTGACCTTTGGCATCAACAAGACAACACATTTTTACCAGGACAATTCCAGTAGAACAACAGTTTCTGAAATACACAGACTAGGGCTGTGCTGATAATGCCAGCACAATTTTTAGTGCGTGTGTGTGTGTGTGTGTGTGTGTGTGTTTGTTTGTTTTTGTTTTTATAAATGTCTTTCCATGATATCATTGCTATAGCAGCGTCCTACGCTCATATTCCGTAATGCACACAACAATGAGGCACACCCAGACATGTCCGACAGGCAGAGAACAAGGTGTCCGGCTATGATGACAATTTGGTAATAACTGGGATCATTGAAAAACCTCCAACAAAGCACAGTACTTTAAAATTGTTCGTGCAAAAGCTGGAAACGACAAACTTGTTTCAGTACTTGAGCCAAAAACACAGACTACGACCAGGCTATGACAGAGGAGATGCTATCAGCTGGTGATGTACGACCCAAATGTAAACAAATGACTCACCCAAGCATCATTGGAGCACTCGCTAGTTAGACTTCTTATGACAGGAAGAGCAAACGGTGGATGGGAATCACTGATGCAGTTACATATTGTTTAGCCAAGTAAATGACAGCAGTTCAAATGGTGGAAAGGGAGGGGTTTAAGGAAAAGCTCTACCCAAGTTGCAACATGCCAGGAAGAAGACATTTTTCATTTTTTATGTGGCAATACTGTGCAGGCTGTTGATGAACGACGAGTTATCTTAACTTAGATATTATTAAACTAAAGTGTAAAGCAGTCATATTATACTTAACATTTCCAGGGAAAATGCTACCTAGGCTAATTTTGTGCTTACATTTGATTTGCGCTGTGTCACTACTGTTGTACTATAATGCTGCTGCTGGCAGCTTGTTTCAATAGATCCACACTTTAAATTCGATAGTCTGTTATCGTTGACAGCAAGTCATTGGTAAAGAAGAACTGAAAACTAGTAAATGCTGCTACCTGCAAGCTATAGTCACCACACCACGGAACGCTGTTCAGTATTTTCTTTTTTTTATCAGTTTTCACTGAGATTAATTAAATTTTTTATGCTCATCTTATTCTTAAAAGAAATGTTGTTCCTTATAAGAGAACCGGATAACATTTTGCTTCAAGTCCACTGTGCTTCCATTGAAAAAATTAACACAGTTCCCTCTGATTTTTTTTTTTTTAAAGGAAAAAAATGTTGAGAAAATAGTGAATTATGAAAACAAATCAGAAAATGAGCTATTCTGCTTGTGGCAGAGTTCCACTCACGTTTCATGTTGGGACGTTATCTTATTTTTTCCTGTAAGCCCATTTGTTGTTTCTAGTCTTCCAAAAGCAATAACTGAGTAACTACTGACTGCTGTCTTTTGATCTTGCAAGACCAGAAGAGTCTAGTCATTAAAATGTCAACATAAATCAAAAATCATCCAAGCTGTTCAAGCCACCCATCAATCCATCTGCCATACTGGGATCCAGGCTGTGGCAATCTACTGTAATGCCATCATGCAGACCCTTTCCAGACAGTTGAAGCAGTAAGGCCAGTAAAGCAGACATCTCCGTCCACTCCCTGGTGACATCCAGCCACTGACACCCTCATTTGTAACCAGCTAACTGCTGCTTTTGCTATTGCTATGTACTTAGCTACTGTTTGATTTTTAAAGATAACAAAATTAAAAACTGAAAAGTAAATTTGTTCAGAATAGCATGAAAAAAATCAAATCAAATATTAAATTGATATGAGATGGTTACTGAGAGTGGCCATCCACTGTTCCTAATTATATCTACACCGACTTCCATATGATCCTGAACTACAGTAGTACGGCACATCCCAGCCCATGTAATAGGCTATAAATGCAGAGTTAAAATGCAGTGGTTTGTTTCTACATTAAGTTATATATGTTTGACTCAAGCTCAGGTAATTGTTTGCTAGAGGCTTCTTCTGTCATTCCCCATGGAAGTCATTTAGAAGGAGGGGTTGATTTGGCATCTTGCCATTTGTGATTTTTCTCTCCAGTGACACTGAAAATTACCCACCCCCACCCCCAATCTCCTCCCTCACTTCCCACCCCCTGGATACTCTTGAGTACCCCGGAGACATACTGCTCTCCTTTGGGCTGTGTTTGTTCTCCCCACTTAGCATGCTAGCACTCAGTGTTGCTATTTAATTTGTATCCATGACAATTATCCCCTCCACATGCCGCTTCCAAGATTAGGTTAACTGAGCTCGCGTTGAAGGATGCTGACACTGGGAGATATTTACATACTGTGTGTACAAGCAAGGTATGAGTTGGTGTGTCTGCACATCTGCATGAGTTGGCACACAACGTCTGTTTGTAAATGTACACGTGGTTGTCTGTTTGCTGACATGGCACATACAGTGAAAATATAAGAAAGCTGGAACTTTCTTTGTTAGAAAAACATGTTGATACTGAGGACTTCTTTAAAGGCTAATATTACACATATTATGATGGTTTATAGAAAATCACCTGAAAGGGCTAGAGGTGAGAATTTAAAGTTAAACTCAGTTAAACTGAGTAATCCAAAACCTGGTGCAGCGTTGGTTGTATGTGGGGAAAATGGTTAGGTGTACAGATCTGTTTTATTAAACAGCCCTCTTCAGTTCATGCTAAAGGATCTTGGTTGGGTTAAGACTCTTATCGCTGTTGTTAAAAAAAAACCATACATTTTATTTTTCAACCTTTCACTGTGTATTTATCTGTATGCTCTAGGTCAGTGTCTGTTTCACCATCCAGCTGCTCCCTAAGTTTCAGGTTATTGTCTGCTACAATGATATCCTCTAATTTCTTTTTTTATTTTAAATTCAATTTTTGAATTAATTGCCTCAACACTTCCAGGATGTCAGTCCCCGAGGTTGCAGAACAGTCTCAAACCTTCCATGTTTCACAGTGACCTTTTTAAAATTTGAGACGTGTTCTTTCGTGCCCTTTCATTAATTTATTTCTTGTAGAGTTTTCTGCTGGTGTTTTACTTATTCTCTTGGCTTCTTTGTCAACTGCTTCAGCATTAATGGACTCTGTGTGATTGGGGTATCTTTGCAGAACACCCTCTCCTCAAAGATTACCGCTAATCCTAAACTAGTTGTACACAATTTAAGAACATGCTGGTCTTAAAGGTACAGGAAGTAATTTTTTGATTTGAATTCTTTTTTTATTTTAATAGAAAAAATTGTGGAGTGAGCATCAGCTTGTGGAAGCCACCATGTTGCTTGACTATCTTGAATATAGTGGCCAAGATGGTCATAGTCCTTCCGTCTAATTACGTTTTATGTATGTGTATAGAAACCAACCATTTACAAGTTAGTTTTAATTTAAAGTTCACAAATAGCTCTTTCAAACTCTGTATGACTATTTAACATTTGTAAATGTATGCTTTCATCATCTCTTTCTCATTGTGTCTTTCTCTTCCTCCACTACTGCTCTCTCTTCTCCCTCATCCTCTTCCTCCTCACCTCAAGCCTCCTCTCCTGAACTGAAGTCAGGGCTCTAACACAAGAAAAGGTGCATAAATATGCTCATTTATTCCCGATATTGTTGTAATTAGCTATTGTGAGTAGCAAACTGAACAACAAACTGGCTAAACAACAACAGCTGGTTGTTGGATTTTCCAGCACTGACCGTGAATGGTTGCTTAGAATGACTATCAGACCATAATGTATGACTAATTCATGCAGAAATCCAGGTAATTCCAAAAGCTTTACAAACTCTTTAGCTTTGAGTTCCCCTAAACCAGTAAGTGTAGATTAGTTTTCCTTTAACCGAATTCATCTGATGACAGCCAGCAACCATTCACTAACCAGTTGGGGTAATGCGCATTTTTTCCATACTAACTGGTGGTTTCCAGGGGTTTGCCAGCTAGTCTCTATACCGGTGTGACTGAGGGCCATTTATACCTGCTGTTGTTGCTCTCCTCTTGCTGAAAGTGATGTCACAATGGCTGGTGTGAGACCCTTTTTGGTGTCGTTTCAGTTTGCTGTGCATCTCATGTGTCTTTTGTAACCTTGCGTTGGTCATGCAGCTGGTTTGAAGACACAGCTTAAGCAGAGTTGAATGTTGCAATAGTGTGAAAAGGTGAAACTTTCTGGAGGACAAATTCATTTCCTTGTTTCCTCTAAATGTTTTGTCTCCTACTATATGAGGAGGTTTTGTCTGAGTAGCAGCACCTATCTTTCAGCAAGTCTGGCATGACATCAGCACCAGTAAAACAGTGGTTGTGATGATGTCACTGTGATGCTACCATTGCAGTTACCATAAATAGGGCAATAGCGCCATCATCACTAAGTCGCTCTTTTATTTTCAGTGCCTCTATGTTTTACCAGTGTTTCTTCTTGCAGCTGTAACACAAACATGTATGAAACACCCCACCAGTACCACCCTTTTGCCTTAACCGTGACTTCAGTGCCTCCATTAAAAATCAGTGAAAACTATGACGATATTTAATTAATTCATGACTAAATCACCACTCCCCTGTCTTGAGGTAAAGTTGTGTAGTTTTCATGTCTTATTCCTTTTCACTTCCTCTGTTTCTTTGTGTTTTTTTGTTCTTACTCCAGGGGTCGAACCAGAGGGAGAGTTGTTGTGGATGAGGAGGACAGCATGGATGGGACTGAGATAACAGAGTCCATAGACCCTCAGGAGACGGGTGAGACTTTGTTTTTGATCTTTTTTATACACATTGGTTTTACTGAGAGTGATATACGACTTGAACTTGCACCCCAAGTAGCCTCATGCAGTGCTTTGAAGGGTATGTTAGTAAAGGTAGATGAGTCTCCCTGTCCTGGAGAAGGATGGATGAGAGCTTTTTCTTAGCACCCAGTGCCTTTTTTTCAGGGCTATAATTGAATGGGTTTAGCTTGAGCTGTGAAGCTGTAGTGGGTGTGTATTTTTTCTTCTCCCCTTACTGCTTCCATCTCTCCTCTTGCTCTGAGATTGGCATTGAGGTGCAGTGGGAAAGAGCCCAAGGCTAATGCCCTCTAAAAGCTTTTTAAAATCCCATCAGTCTCTCCAGACCCATTTATGTGCCTTTTTATATGTGTGTACATCACATCATGTGACCATGCCTCCCATTCTGATACATTTCAGTGCCGCCCTGTTGCTGAGCTGAAGATAGTGGGAAATGTGACTCTGTCAATGACTTGCCTTTCTTCTGGTATCATTTACCTTAGAACAAACAAAGGCAATATTTCAGAGTTTAAAACTCTTCAACATTTTTTGGGGGTAAATGATGTTATGAAATAACCAAGCATTCACTTTGCCTTTTCAGTCTACCGCCATATGCACTTAAAACTCAGTGGTTTCCTCAGTGGCTCCCTGCCTCTGGGCTTTTGGAAAATGAAATTTGTGACTCTATGCAGTCTTGTCCTTAAAGTGATATGTGCTGAGGTCAAGCAGAGTATATCATAGCCTTTTAAATGCATTGCTTATTTTGTCTGTCTCTGTATTGTTATACTTAGAGCTCACATAGCTCACATTTTCAATATACATTACCATTAAAACAGTGTGATTGTGTCCAGGGAAAGGGTAGAGAAATTAACGACTGTTTAAGTGATAAGCCTTGGCGTTATCAGTTTTGATTATGGTACTGGAGAGATTATAATGCTTTTTTTTTTTCATTCCAATCCCAAAAACAGACCCCGCTCTCTCAGATAGTGTGGGAGGAGCATGGAAAGCTGCAGTACTGAGTAGAACATACAGAGGGTCCTTCCTCTTGGTGACAATGGCAGTGATTTACTTTAAATTTGTTTTAAATTTCCCCCAATTCAATGCTGCTTATTTCTGCAAGTTTGTGTTTTGAATGCCCGGGTGAAAATGTGTAGTCTGTCAAAACATCAAGAATGTAGTTTTTGAATGGCAAGGTTGTTCCGAATTTTACTCACCCTTTGGTCTGTTATGTATACAAGCATCCTATGCCTACATAATTGTGTTAAAGTAATTGATTCATTAGCATTGGTGGAGTAGTACTGTCACCAATCAGTTTTTGTAATCTGATCTTACTTAACAGTAGGTCTGCACAGTTGATGAAATTTTAATCTTGGTGACAATTTTAATTTTCCAACAATTAAATGAACATGATCGATTGATGCTGAAAATGCTTGCTTTGCAAAACAAACATAAAGCGAAAGCAGCGAATGCGCCACTAAATCAGCGCCTAACGATGTGCCTCCACCTTGGACAAGTGAATAAAGACCTTACATGTCTGCAAAGATTATTTAATTGACAGGAATGTAACGTGAAATACGTACCCTTAAATAAATAAATAAATAAATAAATAAATATATGTGAGCGCATTGGTACATTGTACATTGGTACATTAGCAGAAATTAGCAGAAATGTAGCACTACATGGATGTTAAAGTATTGTTATGTTTACGTAAACAGCATTTTGTCAGTAATTGTGATAATTATTGTGGCCATAATTGTGCAGCCCTGCTAAATAGGATGATTTTTTTTAAGTTAACAAATATAACGAGCTATTATCTAAAAAGGGTGGGGGGAAACAGCAATCAGTTTAATAAGTTGATGTCTTGTAAAAAAAATAATTGTAAAACATCCATTGCATATGCACTGAGTTATTAGTAGGTAAGTAGTAGTAAGCCTAGTATGAGTTTTGCCTTTTTGTAATTCCTTTGGATGACACAATCATTGTGGCATTAGCCTAATTACATGCCAATGAAATATTAATAACATTTTACATGGCCCAAAGTCTCAGTGAGAGGTACTGCTGGGAGTTGTTTTGTATGATTAGCAGAGTGAATTGAGGGTTTCGTCAATTAAATTAAAATTAAAAGCAGTCGTGATATGTCAGATATGAGTCCAGGATTGAACTTTTTTTATTCCCCCAAAATATTAATTCTTGCTACTTGAGATATTTTGACAGCCATGCCATCTCTTTTATTCCCTGCCTCTATTGTTATCACTATTCTGTACGAGACCTTGATGTTCCCACTGAGTTTACTGTAATCAGTGCTTGAGCATATGGTCCCCATATTTTACCATCCATCTTGCTAATAAAGGCTGTGTTTCTGACCTGGAGGAAAAAGACTAGAATATAACCAACCTGTCCTATAACAGCCTGTGTCTGTCAGGAGCTATATGCTAAACATGCAGTCATAATTGGCAGTGAATTGAGGAGCATTTACCAGCACAGAGGCAGATGCATTGGAACAATTCAGTGCTTAGCTGTTTCTCTACTCCCTAACAGATTGTTTGTCTTTTTCCCTTCCCTTTCTTTTTAATTTTTACCATCAGAAACACAAATCCAGCCGGTGGAGACTGTGGAAGTGACCAGTGAGGTGCCAGAGGAGGACAGGCCCTCTTCCCCTCTGGCCCAGAGCCCTCTAGCCGAGAATTCAGCAGGACCATCTGTCCCAGCAAGTAGAGAAGTCAAAAGCAGGTTAAAAATACTTTTCACTTCCCCAGAATCGCTGTTTTTGAGAAATAAACGACCGTGCATGCATGTGTGTGTGAGACTCTGTGTTTATCTTTTTACTTTTTAAATTGTTTTTATGAATGTATAAAGCGCCGGTCTAACACTTGCTAGATACATGCATGGATGGATTAGGTGGGAGTCATCAGCAGGTAGAGGCAGCACTTTTCCTCCCAGGTGCCACTTTGTTAGAGGTTGTAATCAGTCTTCTGGCCTGTCTGTTCTATCGATGTTGGTGATGGAAAGCAGATCAGGAGCCTCTCCTGGGATCTTATTAACAGTACCATCTCATCACTTAATGCGATAAATATTTGCTGCTTGCTTTATTACTCAACTTTCCAGCTCTTGGCTACTGTTCTGCTGCTTTTCTGTTTACCACTTTGTCTCCAAGATGGCTTTCTCACTTAAATTTGGATTATTAGCACATCCAAATATCTGTGGTATAACCAAACTTGTCTTTGTGTCTTTTTTTCTTAAAAATGACAAGGTCTGTGCTACTTAAATACATTATAATTTTTACAAGTTGTCTGCTTACAGCAGTATGTGTTTGGGTTACTGTGTGTGTGTCTATGTCTGGAGATAGTCTGTCTGCTTTGCTTTATGAGCTTTTATGTATGTTGCAGCACAGACAGTCCCAGTGTCAGAAGAGGGAGGCCTTAATTCATGGTGACATGTATGGCACTGTATTAAGTCACAGTAGTTATATATAATTAAACACCCTCTACCACCCATTTTCTTTGTTTTAGTGAGCGTCTCTGTGCCTTCTGTTACTGCGGTGGTCGTAGCCTTCTGGGTCAGGGGGATCTACAAGTATTCACCGTCACGTCTCAGCTTGAAGCACTCTTCAGCCACAAAGCTGACGGGAGCTCAACAGGCAATGGCAGCGATGGTGATAAAACTGCTCAGCCAAAAATGGCCGAAGAGACCACCTCAGGACAGAAGGAGAAGAAGAAGTAAGTAGGCCTGGCTGACACTGTTGTCACAAATAGTTTGGCTGTCAGTGTTGGTTAGGAAAGAGACACAATCTGTAATGCTTCCCTGTCATGAGTTAATGAGCTGCAAGAAATGAAAATTTGCTAACAGCCTCACTTCATTGTTCTTTTTTGTCCTTGGCTTCTATACACTGATGTTGCTGTGAAATCTTGTGAAAGCCGTTAGTCTGATCAAAAAGATTTTTCTTTTAGTTGACTTGAGTTGTTATCCTGGTAAAATGAAGCAGTAGTGGTGGTTAATATGGTGACACCTAACATACACACCCAACTGTCAGTATTCCCCAGGCCATGAGATGCCAGATCAGGCAAAGGTTACACAAGAGCCTTGTGTTTGTATGGACACACATGCAAATCACACGAATACAAGACCCTCCCTGCACTCATTTGGACAACTGCCTGATTTGTTTTGGTCCTTTGAAACCAGTTGGTTGTCTCTCTGGGTTCACAGTACTGTAATGGCCAGTGAGAGCGTTATGGGTTTGGCAACAGGCCAAGCCAACCAGTAGCTGGTGTGCTGTTTGTGTGATTGGTCATTGAGCCCTTAGTTGTGCCTCATAGAGGCAGATGATGGAATTCAAAGGGGAAAGAAATAATAGATGATATATCATTTAGACTAAAGATTAAGCAAAAGAAAAGAGAGAGAGATTAGGCGAGAATACCATTTCTTAATTGCTAATAAAACTAAGGAATAGGTTCCCACCATGTTTGCAGAAACCTCCGTCTTGATTTTGGCTGTTAGTTGTTTCCTGGAACCTAGATCTCTTAAATGTTAATGCTCCCTCTCTACGTTTTCTACATCCTATGCTGCTCAATAGTTGAAGCCAGGGAGTTGGAGAAACGCATCCCTTTCAACAGATTTTATGAGACAGAACAGCCAGCCTCGTGTGCACATGCTAAAAAAGATGGCCCTCCTTCCCGTCCTCCTCCTCTTCATCCACCTCCCTCCCCCACAGCTTTTTACTTGGACAGACATTTTTCCCCCAGCTCATTCTGTCTTCATTTCTTTGCTTTTGTAAAAACGGCACATCATCCTCTACCTTTATGTCTCTGTCCTCAATTTATTCTCAAGTTGATTCAGGCTGTCCTTCTCTTGCATAGCGCATTTTTAAGCTGTTCTCTACATTTTTAAAAATCTGTGCTGAGATGACTTTTTCTTTTTTGGGGGGAAACCTTTTTTTCTTTGTTCCAGTGGGTCTGAAGGCTGCGAGGATGAGCCAGACCCAGCCAGTCGATTTTGGGACGAGCTTTCTCATGTCGGCCTTCCAGAAGATCTCAACGTCCAGTCTCTCTTCGAGTCAGGTGTGGCTGATGGACTCAACCTATTTTACATCCCATTTTCAACAGTAATAGTTTGTGCTTTTAATGGAGAGTTAACAAGTTTAAATGCTTTATATGCTAATACTGAATTTGTCTCCCATTTCTGATTCAGTTATTTGTTTGTCACATCCACCATGTCTAAATTGTAGGGCAATGCTGGGCACATCAGAGTTGTGCCTTGTGGTCCGACGGTGTTTGCGAGGGCGAGGGACAATCTCTGCTTAATGTGGACAGAGCCATTGACTCAGGGAGCACAAAGGTGAGTCAAGGGAGAACATCCCTGGACTAATGGGTGTTAACACCATCTTAATGTGTTGGGGCAGCAGGGGAGGGACTGATTCAGTGAAACACAACAAAGCTGATGGATCAGGCTGGCTGGTAAAGGTCGGCCTGGCAGCGTGGATCTCTCAGCTGTGAAATGGAAAAGGTCACACCACTCAACAGGGCTGAGCTCTCATGGCAGCTTGGCTCCTAGCGGCAGAAGTGGTACTGCTTAAAGAGCTCTGATCTTTTTTCACTGCCCATCGTGTGTGCAACCCATTAGCAGTGCTGCCACTTGATCTCCAAGTGGTTACTAGTACACACTCATGGAACTCAGAGAAATGGGATTGGGGTGAGGTTTTCTAGCCTGATCATCAGGTAGCTGAAACGGCACTTTAAACAGATGTCTTAAGATAAACAGTTTCCCCCAAAAATACTAAAGATAAAATAGTCCACAAAGAAGAAGTGCTACCCATCAGATCTTGGCTGATCTGACAGGTACTCTTTGATGTGGCAGGTTAAAGTACAAAACTAAAAAAAAACTTAGGAGTGAACACATTTCTGTGACGTGATTTTTAAAAAAGTGAAATCAGGCATTTATATCATTTATAGACAATTTAAACATTACCTTTGTTAGTGTTTAAGAAATGTGTTTTAGTTGGAGAAAATGAACATTTTAGGCATATTTTAAGATCACTCTTTTTCTCCACAGCACTGTGCATACTGTAAGCGCCTTGGAGCATCCATTAAGTGCTGTGCTGAAGGATGTGCTCAACTCTATCATTACCCCTGTGCGGGGGCAGCTGGGACTTTTCAGGATATCAGAAGTCTCTCACTCTTATGCCCAGAACACATTGAATTGGCCACTCACAAATGTAAGTTCAGAAAAATTTGATGTATGTCAACTTGATAGGAAAATAACTTGATGTATATTTAACAAATCTAAACTAAACTAAATTGCATTGTATAAACTTTTCTTGCCTTCTCTTTTCATTCAACTGTCCACAGTTGTAGATGATATAAATTGCGTACTATGCGATAGCCCAGGGGATCTACTGGACCAGCTCTTTTGCACCAGTTGTGGTCTGCATTACCATGGGATATGCCTGGACATGGCTGTGACCCCTCTAAGGAGGGCAGGTTGGCAGTGCCCTGAGTGCAAAGTCTGCCAGACGTGCAAGTGAGTCACTTTCCCTCCCCTTTAAATAACAGTTTTCCATACTTTGCACTCTGTTTTTTGTCCTTTTTGTTTACTTTTTTCCTTTCTTAATTTCTGTAAAGCTACCAGGCTTCATGCTTACTGCTTGTTTGTTTACCTCTGTGGTTTGTGAGGAGCTGACTGGACGTTGTACCCTGAAGCTCAGTCTTATAACCTCTGACCTTATTTAAACAGCACAAGAGCTCTGTTTGCAACCAGGCCTGTTTGCCTGAGGTAACCACTGTCTATTGAGTATTAAATACTGCATTACAATCCTGTAGCTGCACATTTATATTTTTCAAAATATGTTGAGCATTGCGATGCAGTTTTAGATAGTGTAACTGATTAGTTTTTAAAGATCTTTTTACTTCAGCCAATTCATTGGCATTATGACCAGCGCAGCAACTTCTCACACCATCTTTGCAGAGCTACATGCTTCAGGCTACTGTAAATCAACTTGACAAATATTTCAGCATACTAGCATTTCGTTACTAACATTAAGTAATGAAAAAAATTACATCATCAGCATATAGCTATAGCATAAACTCAGCACTGGGTATAACAGTAAAACTAGCACAACTAGTAATCAAATGTCACTTCAGTTGCTAGTGTAAGCAAAAGTGATGATAGAGATGACTTTTGTTCACAGCTTCTTTTATTTAAAGCTATTTATAAATTGGTTGTGAAGTGGTCTTTCCTGTTGGCTAGTTTTTTCTTTCTATTTTTTCTTCTTACCTTCAGCCTCCTGAACAAGGGGCTTGCGTGAAGTTTCAAAATTATTTGTGTAGCAGTCTAACAGTTCTAATTTTGGTTATAATTGGCTAATATTAGCCGTTTGTTGATCTATTTGCATCAGAATTTTTAATGGCCCATGAAGAGCTACATTGCATAGTTTGTTGACTAGATGGCACTCTGCAAATTCAGTGTTGGCGATACTCACTCAGAAAGCCACAAACACAGCACTAGACTGATTAAAGCAAAGGCAGGTGCAATGTAAATGAATAAATAAATAACTTCACATAAAAAATGTTAGGGAAATCTGCCTACCACTGATATCGTGGTGAGGGTTCTTACTCCTAAAAATATTTCCAATTTTGTTAAATTTAGTAAAGACCTTAAACTTACACGGTACCACCTGCTGGATTATGTTAACATCAGCTGTCTAAATACTGACAGTGTTAAGATTTTTTGTTAGGAAGATATGATTACTACTTTTCCTTCTTCTTTTTCTTGTCATTTAAGCTCGGATTTCGGATTCGAATAATTGAATATTACCATGTATACTGTTTAGCACTGTAGTAATGTTCAGAGATCCAATGATCATTTGGCCAGTGACCGGAAATAATCTGTTTCTGATCAACCATGACTGGTGGCAGCGGGATTCTGAATCACTTTCTCTTTTGATCTTATTAGCCTGCTACAGTCTGATGGGTCAGTGCAGTTCATATAGCTGTATGAATTGCTTTGTTTTGTTTTTGTTCAGTCCACTTAATATCCTTACAACTTATGGAAATTTATGGTTTATGGAAATAGATATATATCGTCACAACAGACTGTTTTTTTGCCAGTGTACAGTCTGGAAGTCTCTATTAGCTCTAACTCCAACATGATGTTCCCAGTTCAGTTGGTGGTGTTTAAATCATGGGAGTAGGTTAATCACAGAAATCCCCACACCAAGTAGTGATTTGGAGATATAATTGGAAAGTTACCCAGACTTAAAAAGATACTGCATTTGATTTATAGTTGGATAGGAACAAAGAACTTGTAAGCTAGTCACTGAGTTTAGCTACAGATGCAGTAGGACAGCTGAGGTCGGGTCTTGCAAGTCTTAGCCAAAGAAATACATTAAACTCCTAAGACCCGAACTCTTTCATGGCATGCATTTTTAATTTCTCTTTGCTATTTGGGCTGATTGGGACCTGATGAATGTAAAAACAAAGAATTACCTGATTTTTTTTTTCTTTTTTTTTTTTCTTGATTTTTGTTTCTGAGAAAAATGAGATCCACATATGAGGACATTCGCTTTAAATTCCGATAGGACAGTGGCAGTATAATGTCCTCGTAAGAGGATATCAGGCCCTTGTACAGCAAAATTTACTATTTTGGTCTAGACAACCCAAAATGTGGTGTCCACATATGTAGACGCCAGGTCCTAGGAGGTTAAGGAAGGAAGCATAGAGCTATATCATTACATATATGGCATTGTCTCACCATATTAGACAAAAATAAATACATAAAGCTCAATGCTAAAACCTTTTAACTGTCTCTTTGTAGGAATCCAGGAGAGGACACTAAAATGCTGGTGTGTGACATGTGTGACAAAGGGTACCATACCTTCTGTCTGCAACCTGTTATAGACACTCTTCCCACCAATGGATGGAGATGTCAGGTAGGAAACAACTGAAGAGTAATGTTTTTTTTTTTTTTTAAAATATTAAAACGCAAACAAAGAAAAAAACAGGCTTGTAAGTAAAAGTATTTACACTGGATTAAATTGTTTCAAATAACTGCTTTGATTCATCTGTTGCAATCACAAAATTGAACAATACAATTAAATGGAAAAATAGTTAAGATAGTTGGACCTTGCACAGAGAATATGAGACCCATGAGAATGTAACTTTTTGATGGTTTCAATTTGTGCTTTCTGTGGTTACGAATGACTCAGACCGGCTGATCATTTAAAGGCTTCAGTTCAGCCTCAGTGCTGAAGGATAACACTGTGCGCATGCTCATGCACAAATGGTGTGCTTGCCAGTCAGCTGGCTGGTTAGCACACCACCTAATATGTGTTTTTCTGCAGCAGCAGTTTGAGAAGGGCACAGAGATAGAGACAGTGGGTGATGCAAGGTCTTTACTCTTGGTTCTCTGTTTGACTCAGCACAGGGGCATTTCACCCACACACACACACATCCTTGGCACTTGCTTCTCCGGAGAACCTGCCTACATCCTATGTCCCCACTCATGTGGTAGTTTTGTTTTGAGTGTTGTCGTCTCACTCAAGTAGAAATCAATGAAAAATGAGTCATTGTTCCAGTTTCGGTGTTCTCTGAAGTTCCTGTGATGTGGCTTTTAGTATGAACACTAGAATCATTTACTGCGTACCATAGGAAAAAGGCTTACCCGAGCTTAGAGGCTAGTTAGCCGAGGAAGCCTCTAAGTTAAAGTAAGTGCATGCAAAGGCAAGTTTTAATGAATATGTCTTGTGGAAAATAAGCGCTCACTATGTAAAATCTTATTTTCAATCTTTTTTTTTTTTTTTTTCTGAAGATAGACAGAAAACAAAAATTCTACTATACCCCCACCCCCATCCCACAGCAACTCCAACTACATTAATACCTCAACCTCTGAAACCCAAAGGGTAATTTCTGAGGTTGCTACTGGAAAATAACATCCTCAAAATTCATAAAGCATTTCTCTGCAATTACAAACTCTGTCTTAACAATTTTCGTATCAATCTTAGTATTTTGCTAGACTTCTCAGTGGTATAAATATTACAGCAGAAGCTACTGTGTCAAAGTAATGGAGAATGAAACGCAGAAAAAAAAAATTTCCTTGCCTAGATTTTTTTTTTTTTTTTTTTTGCGTGTGTATTTATAGAATATAACCCCTTTGAAAATATGCTGTGGTAGACAGTAAATTCCAGAAAATCCTGAATCAACAAATGGACATTATCTGTGCTAAGACTGATCCTCCTGAAGTAAAACAGAACAGAGTTACAAAGCTAGGCGTTCTGCAATTTGGCACATCTTGGCAGAATCTATGAAAGCTGAAATCTATGTAACCAGGTAGAAAAAAATTATATACATTTTTAATTATCCAATAAGCAAATATAGCCCCGGCAGAGGGTTCTTTCAAAAAGTGAAAATTCGAATGTTAATATGTCAGCAAAAATTCTATGTGCTGGTTTGTGTTGCATATGCAGTACAGTGGTCCCTTGTTTATCGCGGGAGTTACATTTTAAAAACAACCCGCAATAGGTGAAATCTGCGAAATAGCCAACTTTATTTTTTACAATTATTATAGATGTTTTAAGGCTGTAAAACCCCTCACTACACACTTTATACACTTTTCTCAGACAGGCATGAACATTTTCATGCTTTTCTCTCTTGTTTAAATACTCTCAAAGTTCAAACCTTCGTAGAAAAATAAGTGCAGTATTATAAAACGAAACCAAAGGCATCCGCGGTTGCCTTTGACAGTGCAAAACGTTTCGTCAACATTTTTGTGTTTGTTGGAGAAAACTTACAAACATACAGTACAGAACTTCAGAGTCACACTGCTAGCGATCTAAGATTTTTGTAAATTTGACAATGTAAATTTGAACGCATTCTTTACTGTGCAGGAGAGACGGCACAAGATTGATTGACAATGGTCTACAGCCAATCAGGACGCAGAACACAGTGTGCTGTAAAAACAAACAAACAAACAAAAAAAAAACATGGAAAATTGCACCAAAAAAAATCCGCAAAACAACACAGTTACAATGAGGGACCACAGTACAATATATCTTCAGTAAATCCATGTCAGTGGATAAAGTCAGTAGTGGTGTAATGATTATCTTGGAATAGAATAATAATAATGGTATTTCTTCATTTCCTGTTTTAAATGAACAGTGACACTCAAGTGACGTACTAGGGGAATGGAACCAAGTGACCATTTTTGTAATCCCAACACAACTCCATTTACTGGTTCATACTGTTGGTGTGGATACTCCCTTAAAGACACTGGCTGCTATTTATTTGCTCAAGTTATTCTGTGTTTCTGTCGCTCACAAAGCTGTGCTCAACAAGCTGTTCCACTGATTCTTTACAAGGACTGCAGCTTTAATCATAATTTAATCGTTTCAAGTAATTTCTCCCCCTCATTCAAACTAAGCTTTACAGGGGTCACTCAGCGTGCAAGCTTGATTGATCAGCATACAGTAAAGGCAATGATTCTGTTATCCTGTTTAAAGAAATCTACACATTTTCCTGTTATTTTGAGCCATATGATAAACAGAAATGTCTATGCTTGAGTAAATTAAACCATTTACCAAAACTGCGTTGCCAAAAAAGTCTTCTCTGCAGGAGAAGGTGTGTGTATGTGTATGCAGGGGAAAAAGAAAGCTGGAAAATATAAAAGGTTGATTACATCTGATAATTGTCTGTTTAAAAAGAATCCAGAATGTTTGAGGTACAGCCAGAAACGCTGCTCAGATGTCCTACATGTTTTGATTATTGTAATCTGACTTGGATTCCAGCTCTTGGCCATTTGTAGCACTACTTGGCAGTATCATGCAGTTTTGTAGCTGTAACCTGAATATTTTGGTGCCAGGATTTCAAAGTTTTGTGCTCTTAATCAATAATAATAATTCAAAAATATCAATGCTTACTGGTGAAATAATTAAAATGTGTATTATTAGTAAAAATGATTTTTGAAGAGTTGTGTAATAGAGTTGGGCGATTGGACGAATATATTGATCATTTTTACAAGGGCGATTTATTTATTTATTTGACCGTGAGTAAGTTTGCTAATAATGATGGAGCTAATAGGAGCAGTCAACAGAAGAAAAAAAATAGCGCTGTTTTAACAGCACCCTTTTCCATCTGCAAGCAAATGCATCCTCCTCAGAGTGCACCCAAATGCTTGTTGATGGAGCTGCAGAAGCTGGTGACAGCCGCATACTCAGCCGGATGGTGGACACGTACGTGCTCATGCAAGTTGGTTGTGTTTGAGTATTTTGCTCGCACTATACGTTTGCACAAGCAGCACACTGTTTTGGTTAAATCCTTAGGTTTACCTCTTTCATCTGGTTTAAAGCCGAAGAAATCCCAAATTGGTAATTTTATAATTTTTTTTTTTAGTTCTGTCAGCGTTAACGTGCCATCAACGCGTCTAACACGATTAACAATTAACCCATCTGGAGCGCAGACTGAGTCAAAATCCCTGAAATGTCTCTGTCAATGTCTTTCGGGCAGTTTATCCAAAGTTTGTTCGTTCTGCGCTCCAGATGGGTTGAGCGCATTAAAAAAATTTAATCGCGGTAATTGTGATGACTGCGTTAACGCTGCATTAAGGCGTTAACGCTGACAGCCCTAATTTTTTGGGGAAATTAGTTCGTCCATGTTTAGACTTCTTCTGTGTTGTAAACGCGCAAATCAGCCCATGCATATGATTACATTGCTCTGCCCATCAAAAAGTCCGTGCATGCGTGAATATATCGCCCATTGTCAATTATTGGACTGACGATTGTCGGTTGGAAAATTTTTACATATCGCCCAACCCCTATTATCTAAAAATTTTCCCTTGTCAGAAAATTGCCCAGTTTATAATTTTCATCAAACACTATTTTTATTTTTTCACAGTCTCCTGGTCTGCCTTTAGATTTTACGTTATATAAGTCTTTTTATACTCACACAGAGATTTTTATATGTTTACACTGAACTCTTGGTCTATACAGGTTTCATGCTTGGTTCCCACTCCATGATTGAAATGTCTAATCGGTATAGCAGAAGCACTGAATTCATACTACACTGAGCCTGAATGCTCTTGATGTCATGTTCATTTTCTCCGCAGAACTGCAGAGTTTGCCTCCAATGTGGAACGCGAACTGGTGGGCAATGGCACCACACCAGCCTGCTGTGTGAGAACTGTGTCCAAAATCAGGACCCTGCTCTGTGCTGTCCTATGTGTTCCTGCATTTTGGACCCTGAGCACCATAAAGACTTAGTATTCTGCCACACTTGTAAAAGGTAAGGGACTTGTGTTTAACTGTAATACCTCACATGCAGTGCTTCTTTTTAATCCTTATTTATAATGGTCTACACTGCTCTTTCATGGTAACATGATGAAACACTTGGATAGCATACTAATAGTTCAAATTTTAGGATTACCCCATTGGACAGTCTCTTAAATTCCTTTGCACTCCTTTCAGATGGCTACACCTGGAGTGTGAGCGTCAGAACTCAGGCCAAGCAGAAATCCACCCCAGAGAGGACTATGTTTGTTCCAACTGCAGGTCTCCTGCTGCAGAGCAGGCGCTACATCCAGAGGATATGGACACCGGCCCAGAGCTCAGCCCTCAGCCAGCCTCCATGCACACAAACTCTGAGACTGGCCTACAGCTGGCTCAAAAGCACACAGACCTAGAACTTGGCAATCAGCTGCCTCCTGAAATGCACAAAGACCCAAAACCGGAATTACTTTCTGTTCCATTGCACTCGGATCCAGAGCCTCTACAGGCTACTGTCCAGGAGGAGAAGCTGGCCACATCAGACACGAAGCCTGGTAGGTCTTTGTTCCAGGTTAGATTATACACAGATTACACTAAGATCCTTTCACCTTGTCTTTTGATATCTTCAAATCTTTTATTTTCATCTGTGCTCAAGTGTATCCCTCATAAGAATCTTATCTGTTTATCACCTTGTTAATCATATTGTGTTATTGCAAGGACAAGGAAAGTTATTCTTTTGATTATATGAAATAGCAAACACCTAGGTTATATGATTAAATATGAAAGACTGTATTTGTCTTTGTAGTTGAGGATTCATTGACTCAGCCTCTAGCCACGCAGAAGTAGTTGAAAGTCTCGCCTATGAGACATCAATTTGTGCTGTAACATTAGGACTGATGAAGTTTTGAAAGTCGAGGTTGTTGCAGATGAAAATACTGAAGAGTTGTTTGGGCAAACACTAAAGAGAAGCACTCCTTCTTTTATTTGGAGGCCTTTATGAGGACTCCCAAATAAACAGATGGTGTCCTACTACCAGCAGATTAAAGCAACTCTATTGCCTTTGTAAATCTGTGTTTTGAAAATTTAAAGTACTTTGTTTCCCCATCCTGTCTCTGGGGAAGATTATATGTAAGGCCTGCCACTATTAATGAAGAACTGATCATCTGCTTTACTTCAAGGAGCACCTATTTTTTCCAAATATTGCTAGCGTGCATCAAAATTTAACATAAAACATTTCTACTTGAGACAGAACTTGGCACCAAGTTGACAAATTTTGCTTGAGCTTTAAATAAACTTTGCAGGTGACAGTCTAACTTATCAACTTGGCAGACTTGCTAGTTATTCTTCACTGGGGGGAAAAAAGTAGCCCAGTTACCTTGTGGTTTTCAGAAGTAGGTTATGTTGTAATGATGCACAGCAAGCTGCCTCAGCCATGCTGGATTCAAACTATGGCCTTTGATTTAGTTCCTATGTTAATAGAAACCACTTAGAACATAGAAAGAAGTGCTTGTATGTATGGGCGTGAATGGGTAAATAAGGTAAGTTGTGCAAAGCAGTTTGAGTGCTCAGGGTAGAAAAGCGTTATAAAAGAACCATTCCATTTACCATTTGTATTTTAACTGTACCTCTGTAAGAACTTGCTAAATTTGTCAACTGATTACATGTTGTTTTCAAGTCAACACAGTAACGCCATGGTTAGCACTGTTACCTCACAACAAGCAGGTCCTGGTTTCAAGTCCACAATCTTTGGAGTTTGGATTTTCTCGCCTTGTCTGTGTGGGTTCTCTACGGGTCCTCTGGCTTCCTCCCATAGTCTAGAAGATGTAGTTATTGGGGTTAGGTTAATTGGTGATCCTAAATTCCCCATATTTGTGAATGTGTGTGCGAATGGTTGTCTCCCTGCGACTGGTGTTCTGTCCAGGGTGTTCTCTGTCTCTTGTCCTTTGGCATCTGGGACAGGTTCCAGCCCCCACACGAGCAAGGATTAGATAAGTGGAATGGATGTTTTCAAGGCATAACAATCAAAGAGTTTTAGTACTGAACTTCAGTTCAAACTTCTACTTAAGACTTGATGTGCACACCAGTTTTCTAAGGACATCCTGAAGCTGAAGCATCATTCATGTAATAATAAAATTGAACTGCATCTGACTGTTCTTCCTGGTAGTTCCATTGTTTGTATTGCATTTTGGTGCAAGCTTTATTGCCACTTTAAGTTGCACAGTGTTGGAATGCTTGCATGAAGCTCAGAGCTGCATCTCAATTCTGGTGCCTGTGAGATTTGCCAGCACTGGAGTGCAATATCAGTGAAATATATGGTTAGCTGGGGTTGCCAGTGGCAGCTCTGCTGCCCACTCTTGTCTAAGCAGCAGACTCCACTGATGAGAGAATGGAGCGCAGTAGCATGATGGTGATATCGCTGATCCCCTGACTGCTAACCTGCCTTTGAGCTATGCTGGCTCATTCATTCATTATTGCTCACACAGCTTGGCCACACTGCTCACCATATAAATGTTCTCTCATTTTACTTTTCCTGTAGCTATGCACTGTTTCATCACTGGATTTAGCTGGTGAGGCAGTGAGCTACCCGTTGTGTTTTTTAAAGACATGTGGAGTGAACTTGTTATATTGTCTATTCATTTTTAATTGTTAACTTTTTAAAGTTAACAGTAAACACAAAACAGTATCATTCCTACACTTCTCTTAACACGTCATAGCCCTTTTACTTAAAAGATAGTGTTTGGGGTTAAAGGCTCTGAAATCAGGTGAACTGAGCAGTTATAATTTTTCACTTGGTATTAATAGGACACTTTAAAAAAAGAACTAAACTGTACTTAATTTATGCTCATTTTTTTTTCTACTTTTTCCTTTTTTTTAATATGTGATGATGACTATGCTGCCAGCTGCCCACTCATGTAATGCAATTAAAGTCATTAACTGGAGCTGTTCATCACCTGCCAGGATTCACCACTCCTCAGGGTTTAACAACAGGCTTACAGTGACTTAACTGACAGATGCTGTTAGATCCATTCTGTGAATGCAGGCGAGGCCTGACTTTAGGCCTTTACTGCATTAATCAGAGCTGCGTGTTTATCTAAACCATCACCTTATTCACTGTAGGAGATATAGGAAGTAGGGTGTTAATATGAATGTGAATGCGTGTTCAGCTTGGTCAATAGCTGATGGCTGGAGATGGTTGGAGGCCCATCTCTCTAATTGACTCTCTGGCATCAGCACCGGATGAGCACCTGCAAGCTGCACAGTCATGAGCCCAGAGCACACAGACCCTGGGATGTTGGTTGTCATGGTTACTCCCTTCCCTGGCAGAGATGCGTAGCAGGTGCATGTGTGTGTCAGGATCAGTATGACATGGGAACTTGTGGATTGAAATGGTGGGCGCCTCCTTAAGACTAGGCTATCTGTACTGTCAGAGGGTGTCTGGCAGAATACTGGCTCGATGTTTGGATTCTTGATAGCCAGCAATGACTAGTTCTATTCATACCAGACTAGTCAAATGCATTGCTGTCTCTGCTATAAAACCAAAGGGAGTACACATTACAAAACCAAAGAGATGAGAAAAAACAGGAGAGTCTAGATTAATACCAAAATGTAGTGTGTGATACAAGCTTCCCTCGTGGTTTTTTTAAACTGTGACCACTTGTTACTCAATATCAACTCTTCTGACACACTTGTCACAGTGCTTTCACAAGTGAAAGAAAGTGATATTTGTGTCATTGTCTCAGGAAGCTATATCATTGTTTAGTTCTGCTTGTTTTTACCAACTGATTTGAGATTTTGAGAGTGTTTTTAGAATTAGTGGAAGCATGATCTTTAGAGAATTGTCTTCTTGCTGGGTTTCCAAATCCATCCTGTGCATATGGGCTGCTTTCTTTATTCTTTAGCCACTTTGGAGATATTGTGAACAAAGTTAGAGTCTTATCCTTGCTTTTAATAAAGTGATGTATATTTTATACCTAATCTTGTTAATATTGAATCTGTCTTTTAGAAATATCTGTGGGAGCAGACATAGTAGAGAGGCAGGTTACTGAACCTTCTGTCAAAATTCCAGCAGAAATCAAACCAGGTTTGTACAGGCAGCTTATTTATTTACCACTTTATCTGCGCAGTGAAAACTCATATTGATTTGTATCTAAATAGTTTTTATAAAGTTTTGCTTAACTGCAATGCTTATGGTTTATTATCAAAGAGAAAATAATGTGACAATGTTTTTTTTTTAGATGCAGATTCTCTATCAAATCTAAATCTTTGTCATTAATAACCTAATTTCTTCTTCAGAAACAAAACCAGCAGTAAGAGCCCAGCTTGCATCTACAGAGAGTCCTGCGTGTTCAGTGACTCTGAGCCAGGAGTCTATTCCAGCCCAACACTCTACAGAGGGACTACAGACACAGGACACCACAATACAAATCAAACCAGCAAATACTGAGGCCTGCCCTGAGCAGGGCATGGTCAACCCCAGCACAAAGGATTTTAAGGCCATCATCTCAACCACCAAAGAACCAGGTACTGCATCAGTACCCTTCACGGACCAACCGATGGTAGTCTCACTACCCCAGCCTTCAAATATGGATGTAGTCAGGGGTTCTTTCCTGGAAACTAGTCCAAAAGAACTTAACAGTGATAGGAGAGAGGGTATTTTTCACAGAAACCTGGCAGAGACTGTTAAGCCTTCCGCTTCTACATCAGAAGAGATGGACACTACACCGGAGAAGCCAAGTGTGCCATTTCCCAGTTTGTCTTTAGAGGAGAAACCCCTTAAAACAACAGTGGAAAGGCTAGCTGAAATGGTTTCTTCACCTTCCCACTCCTCCCCTCTGGCCCGAGGGACATCTCCCAGAGAACTAACTCAGACCCAGATTCTAACGTCAATGAGTGACCACAGCAGTCTAATGCCCACCACCACCCTCATAGCATTCACCCCCAAAATTGGGATGGGAAAGCCAGCCATCACCAAGAGGAAGTTTTCTCCTGGGAGACCACGAGTGAAACAGGTAGGAACCTGAACATCATGTCACAGCGACTGTTGATTTTTCTGTCCCTGTCTGTCTGATTCTATGATGTTCCCTGTCCCACTAATAAACCAGATCAATGTAGGTTAGCAACTGGTGCTTGTTTCTTGTGCACTCCTAAATCTATGTGGGTTGGTGTTAGAGCTGGGCGATATGACCCAAAATTCATATCTCGATATTTTTTAGCTGGATGGCGATATAAGATATATATCTCGATATTTTTTAAAGCCATAAAGTAAGAACAAAAAGAGAGTTCTTAGTCAAAGCTGTGTCCCAGATGTCACACAGGCACTTTTATTAGCATACAGCATAGATGTACATGAAAAAACTACTCAAAAATAAATTATGAGCATTTATTAAATAATGATGCTCTATAAATAAAAGAAAACTATGTTGTTTTGTGCATAACAAAGAGCTCACAATTGTGCAGTCAAAATGTAAACTAAACGACGCTGAGCATAATAACAGACAGATTTCACAGCTGCTCTGTTCCCAACTTCTACTGCGTGACTGACAGCCTGGAGTTTGAAATCCGCTTCGTAACCAGGTCTCTGAACAGGTGCCATTTATGGTCCTTATACACACACACAGTACCGTAATATTACGTTGAAGCACAGAGTACGTATCACTCCAGCGAGGCTCCTCGGTAGCCGTAATGCTCTGACAATCCGTCAGCGTGCAGCTCCATAGCTTACCAAAGTTGTACTAAAACATTTTTGACAGATTGCTCAGCGCCGTGTACCACATAAAATCGGTTCGTGGTCATCAAGCACAACCAGAATTCATACAAAAACGCAGTCAACTTTTGAGAAAATGAAAGGATTTCAGGCCGTGCAGTTAGGCGTTAGCGTGGCTAGCTCGTTAACACGTTGACGCCCGCCCAGCCCCACGGACGGGCGATGCGCAGTAACTTGTTAAAGGAGATTTGCCGTGTCCATCTTGTCGCTGCCTGCAGGTGAAGCGATGGGGAGGAGGGGAGTTGTGTTCAGTGAAGGAAAGGCGAGGGTCGAGTAACGTATGCGAAAAGACAAAAGTGGACGAAAGAGAGGCAAACTTGCGGCTCCGCGCAACTATAATTATAACGTAACATAGACTATATCGATATAAAGGATATTGTTACATCTTATATCTCGTATAAAAATATATCGATATTTTTAAAAAAAACTCGATATATCGCCCAGCTCTAGTTGGTGTCCTGTGTGTCCTGTGGGTTTATGAAATTAGATTGGGATGTTGAGATGAAAGAGCTGAAGAAAATTGTGGGGTTACGCATATGTTTTTCAATGAAATTTTAGAACACCACAGTGAATGATACTCTATCTGCTCCTTGCACTCTCTTTACATTAATGTGCACCACAAGATTAGTCACTGTGTTTATGTAAATCTGAGTTGAGTGTGTATTATTTTCTAAAGGAGTTGCAATTTTAGAGCTAAATCACATTTTCCTGATGGCCCTCGCTATATTCCACCTTTGGTATAGCAATTAGTCTCCCTGTTCATCTCATGTCCATGTTGCAAACATCTGTCACTGTCCTATTGAGGATGAGCTTTCATCAAATCACAGATTGCAGTGACCCTTGCCATTATCACATCCTATTTATCTCATTATTACACCATCAGTGACATTGAGTGACTTGTGGCTATTAAAAAAACCCATTTAATCTTATAATATTAGTGTTTAGAGTTTATAATGTAAACTGAAAGGTGACAGTCAGCAAAATTAATTACACTCATGACTGTAATACATTGTAAATAATGCCAGTGAGGGCAGACTAACTCAGTTGGCACCGTTTCTTTCTACATAGATCAAATTTCTAAAATCAACATATAAATCCAACTGATTTCTTACACAAGGCCAGAGGAAATCTCTTCCAAAAAAATGTTGCTTTTCTCTTTAGCATGCTTTTATCTGATGCACTCGTCTACTGAGGTACTGACGCAGTGCCCCTGTTTTGTCAACATGCCAAACATACTCAGTTGTCATGGTAAGAGGTGACAGGGCCTCCTTTCCTGCTTCATGGTGCCCTGATACCTCTGGCAAATTCTGCTGCTTGAAAAGCAACTAACACAGTGATGCTCTCCAAAGATACTTCTTAAGTTCATGTGCATGAAAGGGTTCGCTTTAACAGAGAATGCAACCTAATAACTCATCCTCTTTCTAGTCTGGCATATCAGATGCTCTCTTGTACCTCTGCACAGTTTGGGTGTGTATTGAGTGATTCCCAAATGGCTACAGTAGGAGCTCACTACATTTCTCTAACATCTTTCTTTGTATGTTTTGTTTCTTTGCTGGCTTGGTTTTTAAGTTGCTGCATTTTTTTTTCTTTTACTTTTGTCGCCCTCCTCCCTCCCTCTCTCCCTCTCTCACTTTCTCACCCACCCCTCCTTACCTTAGGGTGCATGGAGTCCCCATAGCAGTGTGAGCTCACCCTTGTCCTGGTCACCAGACCAGCCAGAGGGTTGGGACGTCCTAAAGACCAGGCAGTCCTCTGGCAGTCCCGGCTGGAGCATCAGAGTGGTAAATACCATGGCTCACCAGAGACGGCAGGGCAGCAGCTGCCCTCTGTTAGCCCTCTGTTTGCCAAAGTGACGCGCACTCCCTGAGTGTTCCTGAATGTCACTAATGTGTACTGAAGCCAACAACAACAGTTACCGTAATCTTAAAGTGAGAGGAGTAGTCACATACCAATGACTAAACTAATGATGTTTTTAGGGTGAAAGTGAAATATTACTCAGTACGAACAAGATAATTTTGTGCTTTTACAGATTGGAATTGCGTAATCAAGGGTATGGTATAGTGCTGAAAAGGATTTTATTTTTATTTTTTATTTATTCTGGTTCCAAGCCGAAATTCATGATGTGCAGTACCGTTCTCGAGCAGCCTCTTCATTTCTTTATATTTTGCCAGACTTTTTTATTGTTTTTTGGTCATGAACTATATTTCTCCAGCCTTTGTGATTTTCTTTTAAACTTTTCTTTGAACATTGGCTGATTTTTTTTCACTTATTTTCAGTCTAGTGCTTGTACCTGACCATTTCCATATGTTTTTGTTTATTAAGCCACTTAACACTGACCTATGAATCATTCAGGTATTTTAAAAAGGCACTGGTTCATGGGATGAACCAGTGTTGTATGCCCACAGCAGACAATTTAGCAAAGAATCAAATTTAAATTGTGTCTTGTATCTTAAATTGTATTTGTCAAAGATGACAGGTTTTCGGGCATATTTTTGCACCAACAAAATGATTTAGCTTTTAGCTAAAATCTTTGCATATCTTGCATTGTATGCAGTGTGTCCTTAAAAACACATTTGAGGAAACTGGTTGAGTGGAGAACAAAAGGAAAGTGACAAGGCAAAGGAAGTTTCTACAGTACGGGAACAATATGTCAAAGCTGTGTTCTTAGGAAATTTTGGGGGGGTCAGCGTGGCACTGTACCTGAAGAGATGCATCTTGCCGTTCAGTTGATCAATATACTGTTCACTCAAGTCTCATCAGAAATGGTCTCAGTGGAAGGATGATAACAAACCATTTATAAGGAAGGGAAACTGGGACACAGTGTTACACAAGAACTGAACTAAATATCAGCTGTAATAGGTCTGATGGAGTGATAAAACCAAATTTGAAGTTTTTGGTTTAGATCATTGTCAGTATGATTGGAGGAGGTCAGGAGAGCTGTTTTTTAGATGGCTATGGACAATCACTGTTTTACCAGTAAGTGTCCATAGCCATCTAAGAAACATGGAGGCTCTGCCATGGCCATTTTCCTTGTTAAATATAAAGAAATGGGGGTGGCTGAAGACTTTTGCACAGTACTGTAGCTCTCAGCGCTGCATCTATGAGAAGCGCTGTGTAGTGCAGGGACCCCTATTATCTTAGCTGAACCGATCAATTAATAGCACACAGGACAAACAATGTGGTACACAACATTTTATAAAACTTAAAATGTAACACAAATAACTCAAAATTTTCTAAATGCTGGGTACTGTTAGCAGACTGTAATGCTATTTTGCACGTTAATTTTGGAAGGGCTCAATTGCCGCATTGAATTTAAGAGCAGAAAATACATTTTAAGTGGAGGATACAGAAAACACCAACTAGAGGTGCACCGCAAGAATTTAATGTCACAAAAGGAGCTGTGTCTACTGGTTTGTTGTCTCTGGTTACATTGCTTCTGTATAGTTTGCTTTCTGTGTTCAAGTTGAACCTTGTTTATGTAGATACTCGCAACACAGCAAAAAGCCGTTAAGCAGGTGAAAGTGACGGTAATGCATTACTCAAGGCTTTTTATTTGCCAGCTGTATAATCCTGGGTGAAGGAGGAAAAAAACAAAGAACAAATGCACTTGGATTCAAAGCTGGAGACAAACAACATTTGAAGTGGATATACATTTGCAGAATAAAGACAGTGGCTAAAACTTGTTGCAAAAATAATTTAGAGTAATACCAACAATGCATAACTGTTAAATGCTCTTATTTATGCTATTGTAATACAAATAAGTTGTATTTTTTTGTTGTTGTCACTGTATTGTACCACTAAAACTATTCCTGGCACATGTTTAATGTAACTGGAAAACTGGACATTCTTGTTGTAAGTGATAGATCATGGGAGAACAGTATTTGCAGCAATATGCGCTATTTAACAGGGCTCCACTTACACCCCAGAGATAATTATAGTTAGATGGTTAGGGTTAGACATAAATGTCACAATCAGCCAATCAGAAATGCAGTAGGAGCAGACCTTTGCAGAATACAGGTGTGGAAAAATATGTGTGAGTGTGAGAGAGAAACCTCAAAACAGTTAAAAAAATGTTATAGGGCATTGGGCCCTATAACATAACAAGGTTTGACACATTTAGCATGTTTGTTTTGTTTTTGTTTTTTTAATTATCTGACTAGAAGTATTGTTTTACTGTTTGCAGAAAATCTACCTACATTTCATTCTTGGTGTTAATTTCAGACCTTACGCAGAGCAATCTAGAAAGTGTTTTTTTTCCTCTCAAGAAATACTTGATGAACCCATCTGTTTAGCAACATCAGTCTAAAAGCAAACTTCAAACCATCAGGGCAACATACCGTACAGTACAGTGCTTGGTGAAGAGGAAAAACCAGCCGCAGTCAGGGGTTTCAAAAGCGTGAAAAAAAAAAAAAAAAAAAAAAAAAAAAAGCTATCACGTGGAGATTTTATCCAGTTGGGTCAGTCAAGTATTTTACATTTATTCGCCAGTTCATATAGGTTTTTTTTTTTTTTCCCCCATCCTTCAGAGCCATGTCTTACTTGCTTACTTGCTTGTAGACAAACATCTTGCTCTCATGTTGATGTTTAGTTTCTGTTAACCAATTTCCACTGGCTCAATGGCCAGGCTACTGTTGTGGAGGACCTTGTATCGTAGCTTCTTCCCAAGGAAGCTGCTACAGCTACCAGTGAAGGTTTTGTCTTGGCAATACGGTGTAAGCTAAAGGGTTCATCTGCTGCTATGCTGAGCTCACCAATGCTAGAGGGCAGAATAAGAGCTACCATTTGCACTGAGGGATCATGTGCCTTTATTGGCTAGGTGGTTAGACTTTCATTAGACAATTCCTGGCACCTTGTAAAGAATACCAAAGTAAACCGTGCAGGCTGTCAATAAAAACAAGTCTCTTATGTTATGCCTAATGCCACTTTTATGCTCACCGCTTCCCCCCTTGATGTCACATCCGCTGGCGCATGCGGCTATTTTGGCAGCGCTTTGGCTGGTTGTGCACCTCTTGATTTTTGTAAGCTAAAGCATTGTGTTGCTGTCACCATATCTGGGTTAAAGGCACAAGTATACAATTGTGTCTGTCTTTATCCTATTGTAATCATATCAGTACAGAAGCTCAGAGGTTCACAGATTATACAAAGAGAGAAAGTACAGCAGTTTGAAAGGTTGAGACTTGGTGGAAAAATTTTCAGGTACAGTCACAAAGCTTAAAGCTAGTCAAGATGGATTCTCTTGTGATTGTGATCATAGTCTGATGAGAATCCAGGTGCCTTGCACCTGCCTTGTTGCACAGTAGCTCTAAGTGTTACATTTAACCAAACGGTGAGCTGTGGGCAGGGCAATGAGACCACAAAACGGTCACCACAGATACATCTAAGTTACATGAGAGCAAATATAACAGATTTTTAGATCAAGATATTTAAATAAAATGGTTAAAAAAATAGCTTTATAGATAATCTTGGTGAGAGGAGGAACAAAAAGCTGAATATCAGCTCAGATAATTGACTGATCCTTGCATTGAGTGTTCCATTTCCTCTTTGTCAGCAATGCACTAATGTGTTCTCTGTGTTGTACTTAAACCCATTCAAGTAGCTGTATTTATTAAAGTACATTTTTCCTCTCAGATTTTGACTCTGTGAGAAGTCTAAGCCAGTTTGTTGCCATGGTGATAGCCATTACTCTTAGCAATACTGGGTAAGGGTTAATTTGTACTCTCTGGTAGGGGGTGTAACTCAGGTTAAATACCATCATACAGTGCGCCTATTAGGAGGAATATTGAATAGGCGGGACCTAAGTTTGGGATCAGGGCCAACTGGGATTTTAGGGGCAGGGACTGAGAAGTTCAGTTAAACATAAGTCAGGCATTCGCGATTAGGCAGAGGCCTGCTGTCAGAAAGGTGCCAAAGGCAGAGTGGGACTCTGTATTGTTTTAACAGCAGTTCATAGGCCTCTTTCACTTTCTCACATGCTGGTTGTCTGGGAGAAATTGAAGTGCACCTCTGAAATAAGTCATTTCCATGAATTATCAAAATGTCAAGAACCAGGTTGATTTTTTTTTTCATCATATCGAGCACTTGCGTGATAGTCAAATGTTACATATTTCGAAATGTAGTTTTGACCCTTTAAAAAAACCTGACAGTTCCTTTAAAAACCACATTAAAGCCAAGTATTACTAACAGACTGCAATTGGTAAATTACTCATCATGCAGTCTGTACTTTCAGTAGCAGCTTGCATCCATATAAACAATGCCCCAGAAAATCATTACCTCTCTGGGCAGTAAAAAAGATCCACGTAACATATCAGAGGGTAAAAGAAACCTTTAAATCTCTGGCTACCGATCAATTGCGAAAGCAAGTGTAAAACCAACTTTGGCGCTTTTGCCTGCCTGCTTTAGTTTGTAAAATGTGAATTAGTCATTTTCAGAGCTTATATTTTTGATCTTTTTATCTACAGGGGCGAGGCTCAGGCTTTCCCGGAAGGAGGCGGCCAAGAGGGGCTGGTCTGTCAGGTAGAGCAGGACGTGGCAGGGCCAGAGGGAAAAATGGAGTGAGTCCCAGCATCAACCCTGGGGTATGTGCTGTTTCTGTTTGAGATATTGCACTACATTAAAATTGGTGTTAGTTTTCCCTTCAGCTATAGACCCTAATGAAATATTCCAAGCAGCGTTATCTTTGTTTGTCACACTTTGTTTATTTTGTGGGTTTTTTTCTCCTTATATGCAGGTCACCACAATAGAAAACCCATACCCAATCAAGGAGGAAGAGGAGAATGCAATGCATAACACAGTGGTCATATTTTCCAGCAATGATAGTTTCACGCTAAAACAGGTGTGTTTTTTATTTATTTATGTTTACACATAAATGTTCAGACATGTTTCATTTTGAATTTCAGACCTTCAACGTGCAAAAATTCATGGGTTGCTATTCAGTCTGTGCTTAAAAAGATTTCTCCCACTGGAGATCATTAATTCCTGTGGAGATACTGCCAGCTGCCTGCAGGAAACGCAGTCAATTATATAACACAGGATCACACTGAAATTTGATTATTTCTTACTTTCTCTACCCCAAATCATATCTGTGTGCTGATGTTTTTTGTGTGCTGTAAAGTATGAGTGATTGCGGACAGTTTCTGCAAATTTTTATCAAGACTTTGGAGTAAGCAGAAACTACAAGGTTTGTTTTATAGTACAGTAACTTTTAGACAATTTTAACTTTTTCTACATATAAGTGCATTTCATTCTACTCTCAATAGCCTCCAGACCAACATAAGGTGCTGCTTATCAGTGCAGCTATTCTACACTTAATGCAATCAGTACTGTCATTCTTGCATGCAGTCCTCTGACACTGTAGAAAAAGAGTTATCACATCGACTGCACTGCAGTAGTGAACAACAAAAAAATAACAAAAACAAAATAAATATGATGAAGTGTGAATGACAAGATCTGATGTCACATTGAGGAAATGGTAACCACCAATAAAATTTCATCTCATTCAACCATTATTATATACGTCCCACTAGGTGGCTTTGACAAATCTAACAAACTTTACAATCAAAGCACTTTATACAATATTTCTCATTCACCCATTCACACAAGCACTTTTTTTCTACATATAAGCGCATTCTAGCTAACATTCACACTCATTCATAGCCCAGTGAACACATCGCAGAGCAACTTGGGGTTCAGTATCTTGCCCAAGGATATTTGGCATGCAGACTGGAGCAGCCAGGGATCAACCAACCAACCATCTACTTTCCAATTAGTAGATGACTTTGTTGAAAGACATGACATTTTGGTGCCACTAAGTCTTGTGCTCTTCTCTGTGAAAATCAGTACAACAAAATGAAAGACATGACATTTCCTGGTGCCACTAGGTGGCGCTCTCGTATTCTGACTGGGCATATCAATCTGTTCAGGCGGGTCTGACATCATCCCTGTAAAGTAGGTACTGATCAGATTTTTTTTACACTAATTTTTTTCTTTTGGCGAGACCTCAATTTTTAAAATTGAGTCTCATTTCACTGTAACCCAAGAGAAGATTTCCTGGAGAAATTTTGTCACCCATATGTATGTTATCACATCTGTGTTCTGCACTGCAGTAGCTAAACTCATATGTGTCCAAAGGGAACAAACAACTAAGATTTTCACAAACAATAACAAAAAGCTCCGCAATTTAAAACTGACAGCCCAAAGTTCGATGGGTTGGTAGAGCCAAAATGTCACATGTTGGGTTTAGGACATGGCGCTGCCCCTCGGTGACAGTAGATACATTTTTCTACAACATGTAACTCATTAAAAATACGTAAATTTTCATCACCATGCCAGTCAAAGGCCGATTCATTTGCCGAAATAATAATAATAATAAAAGCTTTAATAATAATAATAAAAAATAATATAAATACCTTTGTATGTGACAAGCAGACTTGACAAAAAGTTTGACAATAGGCAGGAATTTCTATTCTGCAAAAATGAAACTAAGCAGCTGCGGATTTTATTTGATTTCATTTGTTTTGTTTTAAGTGGTAGTGTGTTAGGGGTTTTTCTAACCCTTGCTTTGGGAAGTTGGGAAACTCACAGTGTCTTTCTTTCTTTTCAGGACATGTGCGTGGTGTGTGGGAGTTTTGGTCTTGGTGCAGAGGGCCGTCTTCTGGCCTGTGCTCAGTGCGGCCAGTGCTACCATCCATTCTGTGTCGGCATTAAGGTATAGTATGTCGCTATTGAGTTTGTACATTAGAAATGGGATTTGGCAAACTGAACTACATGCAACCGTCCCCTTGTCATTTCCCCCTAGATCACCAAGGTGGTGCTAAGCAAAGGCTGGCGCTGTCTGGAGTGTACCGTATGTGAGGCCTGTGGTCAGGCCACAGATCCTGGCCGCTTGCTGCTATGTGATGACTGTGACATTAGCTACCACACATACTGCCTGGACCCTCCACTGCAGAATGTTCCCAAGGACAGCTGGAAGTGCAAGTGGTGAGTAGCTTTATGATCATTACACCAAAATTTGCTTCAGACAGGCAGTAATTTAAATTAAAACTAAACGTTAATGTGGTAATTACTGAAAATGACTGAACATGTTTATTGTTGCAAGCAGCGCAGGCAGTTTACCATGTTTTACCCTTTCCTGTTTGCCTTGTAATGCTTACTTGCTTAAGTCTGTTTAAAAAATTTGTACGTTATCAGATACACAAAGAAACAAGAAGTGAACTTATGGACTGTGATGGAAACAAAGAAAATATTTTCATATTAGCATCATAAAGACAATGTAGGGAGTTGAAGGGATTTTGCAGCACAGATAAAACTGTGTTATCCTTTTTCAAGTAACCTGGGTTAAATGACCTCCGTCCTTCCTGTCTCCCGCAGGTGTGTGTCCTGTACGCAGTGCGGTGCCACCACCCCAGGCCTAAGGTGTGAGTGGCAGAATAATTATACTCTGTGTGCTCCCTGTGCCAGCCTTTCAACATGCCCAATTTGCTTGGTGGACTACAGCGAAGGCACAATCATCGTGCAGTGCCGCCAGTGTGACAGGTGTGTAGTTTTTCTACAAACCTATCAGCTTGAGAGGATCAGTTTCAACTAATTTTCCAAATATAACTGGTTCTTATCGAAACCTGTTTTCTGTACGAAGGTGGTTTCATGCATCATGTCAAAGTCTCCACTCAGAGGAAGACATAGAGAAAGCTGCAGACAGCAGCTTTGACTGCACAATGTGCCGCACTTTCAAGACCACTAAAGGTGGGAGCACCATAACTTTGCTAAACATATTTTGTTGTTTCAACAAAAATAGAAAATCAACACACCATAATTGTGACATTTGTTTGTTTTAATGGCGGCTATGTTGTGTTCCTGCAGTTGTGACCAAGATCAGAGACACCACTGAGCCACTACCAGTAACACAGATTGTCACAAAGGCTAAAGAAATTGGTAAGGTCACAACTTGTTAGAACACGAACAGAAAACAAACTATCAACTTGGGTTTTTTTGTTTTGTTTTTTTTCTTGCACAACTACAGTTTATTGACTACACAAAAACATTTTTTGGTCGTTTCAGATCTGTCAAGGACCTACACCCAGGATGGTGTTTGTTTGACAGAGTCAGGACTTTGCCAACTCCAGAGCTTATCTGCTACAGCATCACGGCGTAGGAAACCCAAACCAAAACTGAAGTTGAAGATCATTAATCAGAACAGCGTGGCAGTGCTTCAGGCTCCAGTCGACCCCCTCTCAGAGCACTCTCGTGATGAAGACATGGAGGACAACAGAGGTACATGTCTTCATAGAAGCGTTTTTATTTTCAGATGATTATCCAAGGTTTTAACCCTGTTATCACATTTTCTGCATTTATGTACTTACATACGTGTAAATATGTAGCAGACGGCCAGTGTTTTGTACATTTTTGGTTGTGTAGGATAAAAGAAAAAAAATACTAGCAGTAATGCCTAGAAAAGCCAAAGATATCATTTTAACCCCAGTGTAAAATTGCAATCGCTGCCATGTTGCCTAGCAACATGACATATTGTATTTTGATGTGAAGGCTGCTATAACATAAGCCAGAACTAGCTAGATGTGATTAATGAGTAAAGGTATAGGGAACTGTAATTGGATAAAAGGTGAATAATTGCAGATGGGATATTCAAAGCAGGGGAGTATGGGAATGGACACAGGGGGAAGCACAAAAGTTGCTGGCTGTGTAGAGCAGCAGGAAAACCATAGCTAAACTGAGTAGAGAGTCCTGAGTGTGGAGAACTAATCTGAGCAAATACATAGTGAATTTGCACAGTAGGGTGGACAGTGGACGAGAGGGAGAGAGGCTGCAGAAGCAAATCTGGATAAAAACTATTAACTCTGACTGTAATTAATTTCTTAATTAATTGTGTTTCTTATTTTTTGTAGCCAACTATGATGTTAATTTTTTTTTTTAAATGGAGGCAGTGCGCAGTTTAGCCAAACTATTATTTAGCCAAAAAGCATAGCTTTTCCCAGAGTTCCCAGAGTTAATAGTAAGAGAATTAGCATAATATTTACTTACATGTATTGAAATTCTCCCTTTTACTCAGAGTTAATAAAATGTTTTAACAGGCCATTTAGGAATGAGATTACAAAAAGGTGGAGCCTCACTGGAAATTACAGTCCTGATTAATGGGACCGGTGAACTTAATTTCAATCAGGCTAATGTTCTGCCACTGAGAGGAGTTCACAAAGAATTGACCCTGGCACTGTGCTGAGGGGCCTGGCTGGGATGTTTTCTGTTGCAAGGCTGTCACTCACCATCATTGGGCGCTCTGTCTCTCTCTCACAGAGGCGGAGCTCCTAGATTGTGAGGCAAAGTCTGACTCAAGCCTGGAGCGAGAGCCAGCAGAAGATGACTCCAAGGGGGCCGACGGCGGCAAGAAGAGGAAGAGGAAACCGTACCGGCCGGGTAGGGCACCTGATTGAAGGAGACAGCTCCTCTGAAGCGTAAAATGGTGCAGTACATGGCCGACGCTGTAGCGAAGCACTGCCATCTCACGGCCTCTCTGCCGAAAGCTGAATACAATAGACAGTCTATATTTAAAATACTGAAAATTAAGTAATCTTTATAACTGCAACGATGTTTATATGTATTATAAATATATTTCTTATAACTTCTTACAAGGCATCGGTGGGTTTATGGTCCGTCAAAGGAGCCGTCCAGGCCAAGGTCCGGGGAAGGCTAAACGAGCCCTCTGCAGGAAGGATTCTTCTGGCTCTGTATCGGAGAATCTCATTGGAAAAGATGAAGGTTTGTGCACCAGAATTGTATGTGAATCTGTATTTCAAAATAAGAGCTAACAGTAGAACTAGAAGAGAGTGGCTATACTTATTCTATTTATTACAGGCTGGCCAGAGGCACTGCCGGATACTCCTGTTGATGAGACGCCCCCCGGACCGGAAGTTCCAGAAAAAATAAAGAAACGATATCGAAAGAAGAAGACAAAACTGGAGGAGGCATTTCCAACCTACCTGCAGGTCTGTCGTCCATGATAGCGTCCACCATGACTGCAAACTAACAGCTTGTATATACTGAATTTGAATATATTGTTACATTTTTATATCACGCTAACCTTGTGGAGAAATCTGGAGTCAGTCTATTAAGGAGGAATGTATTTCATAGATTTACTTCTTGATTCTATTTTTTTGTTCTTTTTAATTTTTTAAATTGATTTTTAATTAAAAACTAGATATAAATATTTTGTTTATTATTGTACAAATGTTCCTCTCCTGTGCAGAATGTCTGATCATGTCACGAAATGGCTATTTTAAATGTGTTTTATCTCACCCTTGGGAAGGTTGGGATTTCAAGTGCATCCAAGTACAATGCCTTGAAACCAGTTGCAGAACTACTGTGTTCACTGCCCCTTCTGTGGGCCTTTTTTATCATTATTATTAAAGGGGAAAAGCCTAAAGATACTCATAGTAGAGGATAGATGTGTTTGACCATACCCTTTAAACGGCTCCTATCTTAGTTGTGAATTGACAGACAAAGGCTTAACATGGATTTAACTCCAAGGCTCTGTGTCCCCAGTTAGTATCTGTCTGTCACCTTGTGTTGGCTAAAACATGGATATGTGATGCATTAAGCCACCGGCAGCTGTCAGTGCTGCTCTTTATCCCACCATGGTACAGGGGTGACGGGGGGATATTGAGTCTAACCTAAAGGTCCAACACAGAAGCTTATTTCATTAGTTATTAAGACAGCACCAGGTTGGGCTTTTAGTTTCTCAGTGCAGCAGGACAGCAGATGACTTATGGGTGTAAGTGGTTGGGGGAGGTTGGCCTGACAAGGTGAGGCCAACAGTAACCTCGCTGTTAGTTTCAAAGCTTTTCTGTTTCACTTAAGTTCTCATGGGGTTTAAATGGCTGCGGATGGTTTCCTAAGAATGGTGTCAAGAAAAATTAGGTGACACTGGCTGGTGTCCTGTGTTGTCATGTTCAGGAGGCTTTCTTTGGAAAAGACCTGCTAGACAAAAGCAAGCAGAGCAGGCAGCAGGGGGTCGAATCAGGATTACTGGAAGACGGACAAAGCCAAGTGGAGAGGAAGCATCCCACTAGCAGTTTTCTGGATCCCTCATCAGACCCTCTGCTTAGCGCATCAACGACATCCATTCCCTCCAGACCAGCAGCAGCACGTATGTATACAATTACTTTGGTTCTCCACAGCGAGAGATGTAATGATTCACTGACTCAAAGCATTGTACTGCACTAAATTTTTGATATGACCAAAGGCGGAGCATGCTCTGAACTTGGCCAGTGCTTTTAAAGAAACAATGCAGGTGTTTGGAAAGGGTAAAACAGCATATAGTCCATGTTGCATGAAGTTTTGATGAAATTTGTCTCCCTTGTCCTTACTTGGCCCCAATGAGAGTATTAACCGTTTCAGCAGAACTGAATGGGTTTGAAACATGTTTACTGAACACATGTTCAAATTGCATATCCCCCATTCATACATGACCAAAATGCTGAAGGTTAATCTCTGATAATTAGCATTCAGACTCTCGACTGCTGCTCCAACTAAAGCTAAACTAATTAAAGAATACTTCAATTCCACAAGTGAAGTCAGTACAGCAAAGTTTCAGTTTCTATTCTCTTTGCAAGCTCGCTCTGCCTTGCTACACTCACTGTGTGTGTCTTGCTCTCTTGATCTTTCTCTAAATGTTTCAAAAAATGGTAAATGCCCTTTATACTGACCTCAAGGATGGCACAACCAGAAGCAAAAGTGTAATATATCCTGAATAATAACAGTGTGTTGTCAGGACTGAGTCCAAATAGAAAAGGTTTTTATCAAATAAACTGCCATAAGATTAAAGATTAGAAGTTTGCCAGTATTCTAACAGTAGTTTAATTTATTATTTAAAGCGCAGTGCAGATAGTTTGTAACTTGCGCCACAGCTTTACGTTATTAGCCGCTTCCTGCACTCCAGTCAAATAGATGTGTCCAAGACTGATGACTGTAGCAGAAGTAGACTTAGATTGTGTTTGAAAACAGTCAATCCCACCATTTCACTGACAGGTGAACGGGAGTGTGGTATGATTGCTGGTTCAATTTTCAGTCTTGTTCCAGCCTGTTTAAATACCTAAACTTGATACACTCTGTCCACATATCTGGACATTTGGTAGGTTTTTAGGTTTGCAGGGAATCAAATAAAACACGCATCTATGAAGTTCTTCACAATTAGTAATTACCTGGCTCTTGGAGAGAAATATTTGATTTTTATTACTAAATTACTGTTTGGTTTGACAAAGTTGTCATAAACTAGGGTTAGTTTGCTTAATAGGCTGTCATTGTGTTTAAAGGCATCATGATGACTTGGGAAGTGACACTAATAAATACTGGATTCCTGAGTAGGTTGCAGATTTTTCTTGCCATTCAGAATGTGGTGTGCCTCATTTAAAAGAAAGAAACTCAGCAGTTTTAACAGTTCAGTGAAATAAAATGCTGGAACCTTGACAACTGTGACTTAAAAAAATTGTGATTTATTTATTTATTACATTTTTAATCCAACTTTTTAAGGAAAAAAATAGAAAATTATTAGAAGAGACAAAAAGCTAGAAGTCGAATGACTCACATCAGTCAAGGCCTTCACTGACGAAATCCATGAAATAGAAAACCTTACAGTTCATATAATTAAACTTACTCTTTACCGTACATTCTTCAGAAAGATACATTTGACATGGTACATTTTGGGTTTTATTTATTTTTTTATTTGTGACATTTTTTTAATGTTTATTTTTAAGAGCAAATTCTACATGAGGCATTCAAACAGATGGTTCCAACTATCATTCATGTCCGTTCATCATCATCAATTATGATTTGTGACAGTTTGGTTTTCTTCCTTTTTTTGTTCTTTTGTTCCTTTTTTCCCCCGCATCTACAGAGACGTCTGAGGAACCATTAGTTGATCTATCTGATGTTCTGAACACTGATGCAGACATCTTGGGAATGCTCGGAAAGCCAAGCAATGACTCTGGTGCGTTATGTATCTCACAGGCAGTCACAGTGGCAAGATTTTATTAATAGTCACCTGGCCGTGGGTATATAAAATCGTTTCACTCCTCAATTAGAAATTTCCCCAGACAGAAACAATCTTTTGCTTTTTTAATATCACAATATTTTTTGTTTGTTCACCTTTTTGTTTTCTTTTTTTGTTTGCATCATCTAAAGTGTGTTGTGCTTATGCTGTCTTCACTATTTTTTTTTTTTTTTTTTTCCCCCCCACTCATTTGATCTGGTTTTGGGTTCTTGTAGGTCTTGATTTTTGCCCCTTCCAGGTTGACAGCTCACCTCCTCCTTTTGGTAAGGGTGCTCTGGCCTACTAATCCCTTGCTCTAGTGCATTCTCCCCCTTTTACAGTGTCTGTGTGTCTCTATTTAAGTGTGCATGTATACAAGCTGCATCACACCAACCTTTTCTCAACCATTTCAGATTGTTTTAACACTCATGAACTGCTTAGTGCTTACCTAACACAGTGCACGGTATTCACTCAAACGCCTATGGTGTGCGGGTCTTTGTTTGTGAACCTCCTATACCCTAACGCAAGTTCTTATCTGCCTAATCGAAAATGTCTCCAAGATAGCAGAGAAACAAATTGGCAAGGACATCCTAGTATTCAAGAAATGAGCAGTTTAGAACAAGAGGCCTTGGCAAATGTCCTTCCAATTCCCGAAGAAGGTGAAATCCTCAGTTCTCATTCCTGTGGCTTTATGGCAGAAAGCATCTGCAGTTCATGTCCTTCATTCTTTGGAAGAAGAAAAAGAAATACTTTATTTGTCTGAAATGTTCTAAGGGCTTATATAATTTAGTTTTCGTACTGCTGTTGCCAACCAATGTTTGCAACCATCCTTGTATTGGTATTTCGTTTTGTGTAGAAGAAATTATTGAAATAATTTAAAGTGTCAGACATTAGTTGGACAGAAGTGTGTTATGTTGGTAGTCGTGCTTTGATAAATTCTTATGTAATTCAAATTGAAAGAAATGTTTCAAAAGAAGCTCCATGGCTTTCTTTTAAAAAGAAATGTCTTAAATGGAAGGCTAATGTAGGGGTTAGAACAGTATTTTCCTTCAGACTTTTGTGTATTTTTAATCAGAATTAGTCTGACCTGTCTGAACTTTCACAGATCCTAAAACATTCCTTTAAAACAATCCAGGAACCCCAAGGAGCTGTAATCATATAGTCTTTGGTCTTGGTTGTATTCCACAGGCTGTTATGACAATAAACATGTTCTCACTTCAGTTCTATATTTCTGATCTTACTCAGTATTTTGTTGGTTGCTGTGTATGTGTGCACGTGTGTCTGTGTTATGATTTGTTTTTGCATGACTGTGTGTTTCCACAGCTGGTCTGGACATTGGGCCCCTGGCAGACAGTTCCTCAGTGGCGCCCCAGTCTCAGGCAGGCCGGAGGACACCTCGAACCCTCTCAGAGGAACCCCTGGACGGCATTCTCAGCCCAGAGCTGGACAAAATGGTTACTGATGGTCAGTGTGGGAGACCAGGCATCCATGTTTAGCCACAGTTCTAACACGGGAACCCCCACAGGGATTAGGAACCATTGTTGGTTGTTGCTTTTGGTTTTAGTTCATTGTGATTCGGTTTAACAACACGCAAGAAATTCTGTGATACAGGCACCGATGACGAAGTCCAGGCATTGTTAGGGATTTAGGAAAACAAGACATCCTGTGTGAACTTGAAATGAAGAGCCCCAATGGGGAGGCCAAGGTTAACATTTTGTTCTTGATTTTGGGTCACACAGTTTCCATCAAAGGTGAAGTAAAACAGCTGTAATGTTGTTGTAACCGTCAGCTAACTAATTATTCAATATTTATCGGGCATTTTAGTACATTGGGAGAGCAGAGAACATATCAAACGTTAGTTCTGTGGAAAGTTTCTGTGCATTAGACCCATCTTCTTATTCTCCTGCTGTTTAGTAGAAGTTTGCTTTGCAACTTTAAGACCCTTTGCTTTGGAACTTCAAAATGAATAATAATCTGTTTTTGTTGATTCTTTCTTTCAGAATCAATTCTCAGCAAACTTTACAAAATTCCAGGTTTGTAATTTTTATCCTTCTTGTGAAAACATAAGTTTGGTCCAGTGATTTCCCACCCAGCATAACTGACCTCTAAACTTATTATCAAGTGTTCTAACCAATTTGACAAATATAATGTTATAAAGATTAGTATGATAAATGTTCTGGTTGCTTTTAAAGTCGTAATGGATTGTTCTCTGACATCGTATTTTACTATATTTCATACACACATACGTTAACACTGAGCTGTCAAACTTTTTCAGAGCTGGAAGGAAAGGATGTGGAAGATCTCTTCACAGCAGTCCTGAGCCCCAGCACGAGCCAACCACCTCCACCACAGGTGCCTCACCCCCAGGGTCCAGGGCCCCTCCCTGCCACACCTGGCACTAGCATGCCTCACCCCAATGCAGGTACATCCATTAGTCACTTTGCCCTGATCAAAGAAAATTACAATATGTTTTAAAATCTGCATCTACTTCACGTTGCAAATCTTGTGTTCAGGGAATCCCATGTTTCCAAGGATGCCAATGATTAATGGTATGATGGGACCAAACCAACGCTTCCCTACAAATCATGGAGCAGGGCCCTGCATCCCAGAAAATTTTTCTCCCCTCAACCGTATGCCTTTCACTGACAATCCGAGGTAAAATCCTGCTTCCCTTTTAACTGTTAATTCATTTTTCTTTTCTTCACTCAGCAAAATCAGCAAAGTATAACTTTGGAGCTTCTGTTCTTTGTGTTACAGGGAAAGAAAGTTTAATCAGATGCCTAGAGAGGCAGTTGGTCCATGGCCCACCCCTGCCCATGGGCCTGGCCCTACACCCCCTGGTTCTTTGCCCGAGGGGGACACTGAAGCCATGTCAAATGCCCAAAGGAGTACACTCAAGTGGGAAAAGGAGGAAACACTTGGAGAACTAGCCACTGTTGCTCCTGTACTATATACTAATATCAATTTCCCCAACCTTAAAGAAGAATACCCAGGTTGGTATATGGCTCCAAAGCTTGAAGCCATTTTCTCTCCTGTGTTTGTGTTTTTTATGGTCCTGTTTACATCGTCATTCCTGTTATTTCTGCTAATTTCTGGTTATTGTTTTTAATACTGACTGCATTAGGTTATACAGTACAAACCATACCTTGTATGTGCTTTGAGAGCTGTTCACTTAACAACTTTCTCCATTATTCTTCCTAGACTGGTCTACAAGAGTGAAGCAAATTGCAAAACTTTGGAGGAAAGCTAGCTCACAAGACAGGGCCCCATATGTGGTAAGATCAATGATTCAATTTTCCCATTTAGTTTCAGCTAAATCAAAGACAGTACACTTAGAACAATGCAGGACACCAAAGTAGCTGCACAGACTTACTAGTATGCAAAAAGCACACTCGTGTATCTGGCCGGTTGCCTTTTGCCAAACCAGTTTGAAACGCAGCCATTCTCAGATGAACTAATTAACAGCGGAAGTCTTGCTCAGAATTAAAGCTCCCTATTGCCTCTGTAATTAAGTTTACTAGAAGCCATTTTACCTGATAGAGGCCCCTTTCAAAGACCCAGTCTCTGCTTGGCGAGTTTAGTTTTGTTTTTTGGTTGTTTTTGTTAACACTTTGCCTCTCATCTGTAAAAGCCTGATGGGATATTGTTGAATATGTTTAATATGCTAACTCGAGAATGGAGCAACGCATTATT
The DNA here is from genome assembly GCF_013358895.1 of Oreochromis aureus. Taxonomy (NCBI): domain Eukaryota; kingdom Metazoa; phylum Chordata; class Actinopteri; order Cichliformes; family Cichlidae; genus Oreochromis; species Oreochromis aureus. The sequence continues at coordinate 16,490,084 of NC_052959.1, forward strand.
TTCAAGTTGATACCATACATAGATGCATCTACTAAAAATTGAGTTTGAATCTTAGTAATCTCAACCTTAAGGTCAAGGTCAGACCTAAAGTTTTCTAAAAATTTTGAGAATACAATAACTCAAGAATGATATACATCGTAGACTAGTTTCAATCTCAGTGACCTCGACCTCATGGTCAGAGGTCCACTTTCTGAAAATCATGTAGGCTTTTCACATTTATGCCATAGGTGCATCTATTAGGAGGCTGAGAGGGAGCACAGGTGGCTGCCAGTATTTTTTACTTGCAATCTTGTTTTAAAACCGCAGTTGTGATACATCATCCTGGTTGAGAACTATTGAAATACCTAATTTAACAATAAGAAGTAGACCTTCATCATGCTCCATGCACAATATGTAAAGGCTATGCAACCAAAGGATTAAGCATGGCAGTCCCATCCAAAACAAATGCCTACATATCATAAAAATATTATTTTTACTGCTATAAAATAATTCTAATTCAGTATTGCATACTATTGTTTGTAATAGTGTAAGTATATATTACAGAGAATTGGGACTACATGGATAACCTTTAATTTTTTCTATAATCTTGTGTTTATTAATTTTCTCTAATCTGTTTTTGTTTTGTTTTTCAATTGTGATTGATTTGCTGTTTAGCAAAAGGCAAGAGATAACCGAGCAGCCCTGCGCATCAACAAAGTCCAGATGTCGAATGAGACCGTGAAGAGGCACCATCCACAGCAACAGCCCCCTGAGGTGTTTGATCCCAACATACCACTAGACACAGATCTCCTGTTTAAAGACCCTTTGAAACCAAAAGAGTCAGAGCATGAACAAGAGTGGAAGTTTAGACAGGTAAGAGTGTATGCAATGAAGTCAGTCAGTCGAATGCAGCGGCAGGTCCACTTTATATTAAGACAGCTAAGAAGTGGTGGTTTAGTAAAACACCCCCTAAAGAACTACACTATCCTCCACATTAACCCTGATGACATTGGTGGCTAGTAGGTCCAGCTCTTTTTTGGCATGAGACTGATAATTTATGCACCCCTTTTGTCGTCTAATGCACCTTTTCACTTTGTCCATCCAACAGCAAATGAGGCAGAAAAGCAAACAGCAAGCCAAAATTGAAGCCACTCAGAAACTGGAGCAAGTAAAGAATGAACAACTTCAACAACAACAACAGCAGCAACAGCAACAACAACAGCAAACTAGTCACTCAGAGGGAGACGCCAACAACAGTGGTAACCAAAGCCCAGCCTCCCAGCCCAGTAATGGCAGCATGTCCCCTATGCAGCAGGTCAACCAGAAAGAGAGCTTTTCCAGGACCCTGTCAGGGACACCCACTTCAGGTCCTTCAGAGGATGTGTTCTTGCGACCCCCTCCTCCCCCTCCCTCTGGGCCTTCCTCCCAACCTCAGTCTCCACAAGTTTTCTCACCAGGTTCCTCTGGTTCCAGACCATCATCTCCATGGGATCCATATGCCAAGATGGTCGGGACGCCAAGACCTCCAACTCTTGGACCAAATGCGTGTCGCAGAATGCCCATGGAATCTGGTAAATCACCCACCTCCTTGATGGAGCAGCAGGACAGAGGGAGGCCCTCTCCTGCTCATGAATCTTTTGGCTCTCCCACATCAATGACCAGTGATCCTTACGCCAAACCTCCTGACACCCCAAGGCCCACTGGTGAAGTTGACCCTTTTCTGAAGCCCATGGGTCCCCCCAGGGGCAGTCAAGCTGCTCAAGGAAGGCCTCCAATGGGTTCTCCTGGCAGAGACCCATACTCAAGGCCAATGATAAGAAATGATGCCTATCAGCGCATGACCCAGAACAGGATGATATTGTCTGACCCTTATTCAAGACCTTTACTGACACCGATACCTGGAAGCAATGAATCTGGCTCTGTCCCTCTATTTAAAACACCTATGCCCCCTCCTCAGGCTCAGGATCACTTCAACCGACCAGGCCCACATCCTACTGACAGATTCTCCCAGAATCAGCAAACTGACCCCTATGCACAGCCTCCACACACCCCAAGACCATCAGCGAATGACAGCTTTACCAGTCCTCCCAGGATGGGCCAGCATCACCCACAGGGGCACTCCTTTGCTCAGCCACCACCAATTACTCAAATGTCAAGAAATCCTTATGCACATGCACCTTCCACTCCAAGGCCTGACCACTTCACATATGACCCTTTTGCCCAGCCTTCTGGTCCTAGCAAGCAAGCTGCTGACCCTTTCTCTCAGCCTGCAGCTAACCACCGATCCATCAATGAAGCAGGTGCTCAACCTCGACCGTTTTTTGAGCCCTATGCTCGACCCCCTGGCACCCCGCGTCCCCATGACAACTACGGTCAACCACCAAACACCCCCAGCCCATCCTCAGATCCCTACTCGCAGGCTCCAGCTACACCTCGTCCTAGTGGAATGAACCAGTTTTCTCATCAGTCTCACCCTGGACAGAGGATGTCGCCTTCCCACTCAGTGGACCCTTATGCTCAGCCACCAGGTACTCCTCGGCCATCTGTGGGGGAAAGGTTTTCTAAGTCACCAGGCAGCCTGAGGGGGTCAATAGAGCCATTTACCAGTACACCCGGAACACCAAGGCCAGTGAGTAGTGACATGTTTCCTCAGCCTGGAGTCCCAAGACCAATGCTGAATGATCCTTACAGCCATCCTCCAGGCACCCCGAGGCCTGGTCCTGATGGGCTTAACAGACAAGGGCCAAGGCAAGGACCAATGGGAAGCCAGGATCCTTTCTCCCCACCCCAAGGCCGACTTCAAGAGCCCTTCCCTCACCCAGACTTACAAACACCAAAACACCCTAGTGTTTCAGATGATGGATTTACTCAGTCACCCTCAAGAAGACCAAGTCAGACACCTGTCCATGATCCATTTGAACAAGCACCCATGACCCCTCGTCCACAGTCAGAAAAAATGGAAATGAAAGATCAGTCAGTTGTGGGTAACAATGGAGCTGGCCTTCAGGACCCAGTCCAACTGTCCAACAATCCACAAATTCCTGTTTCAGCGTCAGAGGCTCAAACTGTTGCTCTTGCTGAGTGCGATGAAAGACTCAGACAGGTACGTGAACACTGTTTGTGTTGTATTCTGAATCCTAATAATATTATTAATAGCCTGTACCAAATTGGTAAGAACAATAAGAAAACTACACATATCACTATATTTACAATATTCAGAAATTGTGTAAGTATCAGACAGATACTTTAATTTTATTCTATAACCCTGTATTTTAAAACATTTTATGATGCTGTGTAAAATGTAAAAGAAAAACAAAATTAAATGACTTTTTAATCGGTAAAACCCAATCAAGTAAAAATACTATAAAGACAACATGTCACATTTTGAAACTAAAATGTAATTTTTTTTAAAGTGTGTAATGCACATTTCAGTCTCTTCTTAAACCCCTCCCCATCTATACTTTTATGTAATATGGGATTCTTCTTGTATACCCGATCATGTTACAAATTAAATTAATTTCCTGTGACATGTTTCCCTGTATTTTTAAGGAATTACGACATTATTTTTATAACTACTTTATTGCTTCTCCTCTTAAATTCATGAGTAAATTAGGGCAGGATCTATGATTTCTTTGAACTATTTTCAGTTAAAAAAACAAAACAAATTAAATAATTTACATATAATTGCATGTGTTTGTTTATACTTTACAGTGTCCTCTTGAAAATAGAGTCCTATTTATAAACTATATTCAACACAACTGTCCCAGACAAAATATGGACATACACAAAACTACAAGGAATCTCAAATAAAATAATGTTGTGCAGTAGCTATGTAAAAAAAAAAAAAAAACCCAAATCAACTCTTTGAACGGCTAAAAATGATTTTAAAAACTCTTAAATCTTTCAAACTTGCAGCGACAACGAATTAGAGAACTAATCATCAAGCAGCAGCAACAGAGGAGTGCCACCAGACAGGAGAGGGGCCCTCAGGAGCCTCCTGGCAACATAACCCCAGGAACACCACGGCCATGGCCCCAGGAGGGCCCTACTCAACCAGGGGAAATATTCACCCGGCCTCCTCCGCCTTATCCTGGACAAGTACCTATTAGAGGGCCGATGAGGTTTCCTGGACATTTTCCAGGAGATCAGCGTGTAGCCTTTCCTAATGAAGGTCAAATGCCCCGTGGCCCACATCCTGGAGATTTGAGACATCAGGGACCAAGGTTTGTTTTGTTATTCTTTTAATTACTTTTTGTGTTTCAAATTTTCCATAATAAATATCACATGATTGTACAATTTTTAGTCTTCCTTTTATGTCTTTGTAAAAGTTTTTTTTTTTTTTTTTCTATCCCTCCCCCCACAGGTTTGCTTTTCCACCTGGAGCTCTAGGACCTCATGGGTCTCAAGACTTCTTTCCAAGGGGGCAACACCCAATGCAAGATGTCCCTCCTCAAATGAGACGGTCCATGTCTGCTGAAATGGCGAAAAACATGGGAGCAAACCCTATGGGGATGCCCCAGCACTTCCCACCTCGTGGTATGGCAATGCAGCAGCACAACATAATGGGCCAGCCTTTTATTGAACTGCGGCACAGAGCAGTAGAAAACAGACCACGTATGCCATTCCCTCCTGCCAACATGCAAGGAAGTCATTTGGATCCCAACTTCCAGAACCAAAGGCCTGCAGGTTTTCCAGGAGGACCTGATTCTAGGTTCCCCCCAAATCAGGGGCCCAGAATGATGGACCCTATGGCTAACCAAACTGGCCATTTACAGCTCTCTGCCAGTATGGACAATCTTCATCATCAAACCCAGATTCCAGGAAGCACACTCAAACAGTCTCCACTGATGAGGTCCATGAGCCAGCCTGCCTCAAATGAGACCCCAAATATGTCAGCTTCCATGATCCTGTCTGCACCCCCGGCTGGACAGAGTGAGACTGTCTCAGTGACGAGCAGAGAAACTGTGGAGGAGAAACTGGATACAGAAGAATCTGCAGTCAAAGATCTAGAGGATGTGGAGGTAAAAGATCTAGTAGATGCTGACTTGGAAAACTTAAATCTGGATCCTGAAGATGGCAAAGACCTCGATTTAGAGACCAATGACCTACACCTTGATGACTTCCTGACATCTGGGAAATTTGACATCATTGCTTACACAGACCCTGATCTAGATGATATCAAGAAAGACATGTTTAGTGAGGAGCTGGATCTCAGTGATCCTATGGATGACAATACTGATGCTACAGATATCAACAAAAGCACAAGCAGCGGAACCGGGGCTTCTTCCAGTTCAACATCTGTACTGGCAAAGTCCGAGACTATGGGTGAGCAGTCTGCAGTTGAAGTCAAGCTGGAGGTCCCTTTAAATAAGGACTCAGCTGCTCTGGCTCCTGGGCAGGAAATTAAAGCAGAGGTCAAAGATTGTCCACAACCACCTGATGTACTAGACCAGCAAACTGCTGGAAATACCTTAATCTCCGATAAGCAAGGAGTGCTCTCTGACTCTACCCCAGTCCTGTCTAGTTTACTCATTAAGCAGCAGCCTGAAGAGCAATCATTAAACCCAATTGTTGAGTCTGTCAATCAAGGAGGTAACCTCATGGCCCAGCAGAACCAAGTTGCTGATGCTCAACATACCTCTGGACTTGCAATGAGTCAAACAATACCTGACACCGTCACTGCAGGAGAGGTTCCTCTGAGTGGCTTTGGGCCGGACCATCAGGTTGGACTGACGTCTGGAGTGGACCAGAGCGGTCTCACCCAGGCCCAGCAGACAGTGTTAAACCAGGCAATGGGCCAGCATTCCCAACATCGTCCTCTTCTGTTGGAGGAGCAGCCACTCCTATTGCAGGACCTCCTGGACCAGGAGAGGCAGGAGCAACAGCAGCAGAGGCAGATGCAAGCAATGATACGACAGCGCTCAAGCAGCGACTTCTTCCCCAACATTGGTAAATAAATTTATAGCACCACTTATATAGATGTCACTTTAAGTTAAGTGTTTTGTTTTGGGGGGTTTTTTATTATTATTTTTGTGTGTGTGTGTGTGTGTGTTTTTTGTTTTGTTTTTTTCTTCACATTTTTGCAGTGTTTATTTCTGACAGTCATTGTTTTAATCTGCAGATTTTGATGCCATCACTGACCCCATCATGAAAGCCAAAATGGTTGCCCTTAAAGGCATCAACAAAGTCATGGTTCAGAACAACATGGGAATGCCTCCCATGGTCATGAACAGGTAAGAATTCCACAAGAATGCATTTTCTATAGTGCGTAGAAAATAAGATGATTATATGGGGAGTGTACATAATTGACTGGAATGACTTCTTTGTGTCACAGATTTCCACCTGGTCCAGCACCACCTTGTCCTGAAAGTGCACCACTTCCTCCACAAGTTGTTGGACAGGTAACATGAATGAGTTTTTTTCTTGGTTTTTTGGGGTAGTGGGTTAAACTGTATAATTCTCTTATCTGTTATAACCTTCTTTTTAATGTTGTTGTTTTTTTTTATCTCAGGATGGAAAATTGACACAAGTAACAAGACCAAGTCCTCCAAATTTCGGACCTGGATTTGTCAGTAAGTTTTCCAAAATCTCTGCTGCCTCACTGTTCTGGGTTTTATAGTCTTTTCAGGTTAGAAATATTAAGATGTTTGTTTTTTATGTTGTCAAGATTGCTAAGAAAAGAGCTTTTTTTTTTTTTTACCTTCTTCTTTCAGACAATGCTCAGAGGGCTCAGTATGAAGAGTGGCTCCAGGAGACTCAGCAACTACTTCAAATGCAGCAGAAGTTTCTGGAAGAGAAGATCGGCGCTCACAGGAAGTCGAAGAAAGCCCTGTCTGCCAAGCAGAGAACAGCTAAGAAGGCAGGGAGAGAGTTCCCTGAGGAGGATGCTGAGCAGCTCAAACATGTCACAGAGCAGCAGGGTGTAGTGCAGAAACAACTGGAGCAGGTAAATGCTTGGCCTGTCAAGCTCTAGTACTGAATTCTCTCAAACCCCCACTCCTCACAGAGACTGGCATGAGCACTGTCCTTTCTTTAATCCTGTGACCAGAGTTTGAATACTCAAAGTATTACCTGCATCCAAACTGTTTTTCCAAATATTAAAGCAAAACACAGGGTAATGCTTTAATAATATCTAACTGAATAAGGTTAGAAAAACTTGAAGTGTTCAATGTTCTGTAAGAGAAACACTCACACATGTGTAATCTAAGAGAAACACACTTGTTGCCATTTGTTTTTGATGTTCACTACCTTCACTCAATTTTTAAAAAATATGATGTCTTCTATTGCAAGGTATTATCTCTAGCTGTATATTATATTTGAGCAGGCATAATTAGAATGAAATATTAGTTGCATTTACTCAAACTCTCTGTGGGTATAGGACACAAAACACAGGCATTTGCTTTTTCTTCACCAAAACATACAGTCTTATGTCTTCACTGCAACCCTCTTTGACTCTAAAAGTGAAATAAGTGCACTTGGCTGAGTTAAAATTTGTATTTTAAAAAGAAGTTATTTAGTTATTTAATTAAGTTATTTTGTGAATTTATTGAGAATAACTTATTTCTTTACTTTGTCTCAGATCCGCAAGCAGCAGAAGGAGCATGCTGAACTGATCGAGGAGTACAGAGTAAAACAGCAGCAAAACAATATGACACCTATGATGCCTGGGATGCACCCGGTGCCAGGCCCCACTGGTATGGTGCCCAGTGGCCCACCGATGGTCCAGCCTCCTATGAATCCCATGATGCAGATGCCGCTTCATCCCGGCCAGCCAAATGTACCTCCACGTATGCCCAACGCACCACCTGGCTGGCATCCTGGTGCTTCTATGCCCATGGGAGGACCAGGAATGCCACATATAATGCCTCCCCAAGTACCTATGGGAAATTCAGCCCAGCCGTTTCAGATGCCAATGGGTAATGTACCTCAGCACTCTCAAATGCCTTTGGAGCCCCAAGCACCACCTGCTCCTCCAGGTCCCATAAAACCCATGCAGGCAGGTGGTGTGAAGTTTGATGACAACAACCCATTCAGTGAAGGCTTCCAGGAGCGCGAGCGGAGGGAACGGCTCCGGGACCAGCAGGAGAAACAGCGGGTGCAGCTCATGCAGGAAGTTGAACGTCAAAGAGCACTGAAACACCGCATGGAAATGGAGCAGCAAGGGATGATGGGATCAGAAGGGAACATGGCACCACTATCTCAAATGCCATTTTTTAATGCAGAACTGCCACAAGATTTCATGCAGCCACAGAGGCCTCCTCTGCAACATCAACAACAACTTGGACCAATTTTTCCTCAGCAGCAGGGCATGCAGCCTGGTATGGGCTCAGCGGCTGGAACATTTATGCAGGGTGAGAGGAGAGCCATGATGGGCAATGGCATGATGCCACCAGAGATGGGGCCTGATAATGTTGCTCTGCAAGGACCAAACTTTCCTCACGGTCAGCCCAGGCCTCGTCAGTTCAGTGGACCAGGAATGCTTCCGATGCCAGGTGAGGGTCCACCGTTTGGGGGTGACTCGTCAACACCTTTACCGTCCAACTTTCCAGGCTCAGGTCAGTCTCTGATTCAGCTTTATTCCAACATCATCCCAGATGAGAAAGGGAAAAAGAAGAGGAACCGCAAAAAGAAGAAAGATGATGATGCAGATTCAGTCAAGACACCTTCCACTCCCCACTCAGACCTTACAGCCCCTCTCACGCCATGTGTCTCAGACACTTCCTCTACTCCAACCAGAAATCCGCATCTCTTTGGAGATCAGGACTTGTCCAGGTCCCCTTTACTGGGATCTTCCACCCCCAGTCACTCAGAGCTTGAACGGCAACTTTCTGGTGGGCAATCTGGACAATCTGCTCTGTCATCAGAAGCGGCGAGGGCCCAGACGCAGGCTCAGGAACATGACAGAATCCTCAACAACATAAAGCTGGAGCAGACTGATGCCAGTGAGTGTCACGGGCCAAAAGAAGGTTCCATTGGCCCAGAAATGAGCTCTGTGAAAGAAGAGGGTAACAAAGGGAGCGTGTCTCCATTCCCTGCTGGGCAGAGTCCAAACAAAGGAGAAGCTGGTAATGAACTATTGAAGCACCTTCTGAAGAACAAGAGTACACCTCCACCTGGATTGTCTCAGCAGAGATCAGAGGAAAGCCTCCGCTCAGAGGAGGAGGAACCCACTGACTGCAAAACCTTACTGAGGCAAAGCTCCATGGACAGCAATGGGGTCAGTTTTTTTTTTTTTGTTAGTCATATAGTTACAGAGTGCCGAGGGGGTGATCAGCATAGTGAGTCATTTGCAGGCTAAGTGATTCAGAGTGATTCAGATGGGAGGCTCATCATAGCTAAATTAGAATGAATCATAGCTGTCAGAATATGAATGAGTCATAGTTATGTGTTTGAAAACATCTAACTTGAAGCCATTATGGTGCTCAAGTAATTTTAAGTTTACTCATGTTTTGTTTTTGTTTTTTTAAGCATCTTCTTCTGTCTCACCTCCAGGCATACTCAGATGGCACCCCTGACTTTCCTGGACCTCTGCTCCCTGAGCAGGAGAAGAAGAAAGGGAGAAACAAGAGAGCACCAAAAGCAGGAGAAAAACCTGCTTCTCGCTACAAGAAGAGGAAAAAGGAAGGAGATGAAAGGCAACTGATGCACACTGGACCAGACTCTGTAATGACCCAAATCAAACAGGTAAGTTGGTTTTTATATATATGTGTTTTTTTTACCTGCTCCTCTTCCACTTGATGGGTGCCTTGTGTTGTTAGGAGTAACAGTGCTTGAAAGACTGTAGTCTGAAGGGAGAATGCAAGATTCATTTGAACTTAAAATACTTAAAGACATTTCAGTGATTGTGGTCGGGATGGCTTGTGCAAGAATATATCTGGTCTGACTTCTCTGCTAACCTTCCACTGGTCTGTTTGTCTCTGCTAACACAGCAGCTCTCTCTGCTGCCTCTCATGGAGCCTCTGATTGGGGTCAACTTTGCCCATTTTGCTCCCTACGGCAGTGGCCAGCTCAATGGAGAGAACCTTTTGTCTGGTACTTTTGGCAGCGCCTCACTAGATGGAGTTTCTGATTATTATTCCCAGCTGGCCTACAAGGTGAGATCTTACTGCTTTACTAAGGGGATACCAGATAAACAAAGGGTGGGTGTGTGTTAAGTGTGTCTGTGGCACTGTGTGCCTGACATTGCATTGCACTTGACTTCTACAGCAGAGTAACTTGAGCAATCCACCGACCCCGCCGGCATCTCTTCCTCCCACTCCACCACCTGTGAACCGACAGAAAATGATCAACGGTTTTGCCACAACCGAAGAGCTGGCCAGCAAAGCCGCTGCTATGGGTAAGCACTCATAAAGGTCCAAGATGGGCTGACGGATTGTGTTTCCATAATCTTAAAACATGAGGAGAAAATGGAAGGAGGCGTTCATACATATTAACCTTGTTTTCCTGTTGCAGTCTCCAAGGGCCTGGTCCCAAAGCCGCTGCATGTTCCATTTAGGAGTGAGGAAGATCTGCTAGCCCGGGCCATCGCTCAGGGACCCAAAACTGTGGATGTTCCAGCTTCTCTTCCCACACCTCCTCACAACAACCAGGAAGAGCTCAGGTAAAGGATAAAAAATAGTACTTCATGATTTATTTGGGCTGCAGTGTTTTAACAGAGTTGCTCATTTATTTATTTATTTTCCTTGTTGTAGTAATCGAGGACAGGAGCCTTGCAAGGAGAGGGACACACCTGACAGCTTTGTTCCATCTTCATCTCCCGAGAGCGTGGTTGGCATGGAGATCAGCCGTTACCCAGACTTGTCTCTGGTAAAGGAAGAGCCGCCATCGCCTTGCCTGTCTCCTGTCCTCCCCATGCTTCCTGCACCTGATGGGAAAGGTAAACACATATATCTGTTTTTATTTATTTAGTTATTTTAAAATTAAATTCATGGCTTTAAAATTAAATTCCTGGTAAATTTATGGTTTTCGCATTAGCGTATCCTCGAGGGTCCTTTTGATGCAAATGTGATAATCTTTCCAGGTCTGCAGGGGTCAGCATTCTCAACATAAAGGCCAAAATTTAGCAATGTGATGACTTTACACAAACACACCAGCTTTGCATCTTCCACAAATGAGATGTTGAGCACACTTAACTATGGTGCTCCTTTTCTGCCTGTCACAGGCTTTCCATTATGTTTTCAGTGTGCATGTGCAGAATATATATGCATCAGCATCCTTTATACTTTGCATAAAAGTATGTGGAAGACGGCTGTCCACGTCTTTGTATGATCAGATTTGAACAGTGCAGCAGTTTTTGAGAATGCTTTCCTTTTTAAATTCATTAGGGACCCAGATCAAACTGCAGGATGTCAAGACTGAGCCTTCTTCGATGTTCTTTGGCTCCCCCTTCGGCTCTATGTCTAATGATTCCAAACAAGGGATGGTTTCTGTCGCTATCACTCTGAGACCAGCTGCAGCTGAGGTAACAATACTTTACATTTACTGAGGTTAGACAAAAATCTGACATGATGTTTTTTTCCCAGTTCTCTCATTCCATGTCATATCAGACAAGTGCATAATCTGGCCACACAGTAAGAGAAAGATATTTATTGCAAGGGTTTGTTTTAAGGAGGATGCTTGTTTTTTATTAATCAAAGTCTAATTCTAAGAAATTACAGAGTTCTTAAAATAATAGCTTAATTTTTCTACACACATTATTTTAGGATTATTCAAGTTGTGTTAATTCTTACATGTGCAAGACATTTAAAGTTGCATATTAACTTAGTTATTCTACTTGATTGGCAGATTTCATTTTACATGGTCAAGTAAACTACTTTTAAATCAGCTGACAAGGACATTTTAGTTCCTAAGAGATTCACTTCTTAATATTAAATCAGAGGAGTAATACAGAAGTCAATATTTAACTGCTTTAAGTGCCTTTTTACTTGGAGTTCTTGGGTGACTGTGGTGGACAACTTTAGAGGACAATTTGCATTCCTCTAAACTTCTATTTATTTGTTTTATTTATTTCTCAGAATATTACAGGTGTGGTGGCAGCCATTTCAGACCTCTTGTGTGTGAAGATCCCCAGCAGTTATGAGGTCAGCAGCACCCCAGATAGGGGGCCCCTATCTATGGTCAGCGGTCAAAGGGTGGGCCCACATGGCATGGAGCCACGGCCTTCCATGCTCTTCAATGGACAAGGAGACAGTGGAGGGCTGCATGGACGCCCGGGACAAATGATCAGGCCCAGTGGACCACAGGGGATGATGCAGCAGCAGCAGGCACATCATTTCCGTTTCCATCCCAACAGCCCAGGTAGGGAATAAAACTAAATTAAACAAGAGCATCTCTGATTCCACCCGGTGCAGTAATACAGCCTGTAATTGAAATGTCATGTTTGATTTAAGCTAAATATAATCACTCCCGCTGAAAATGCACAATTCAGCAACGCTCTTTCGATACCTAATCACTTCCCTTTAAACATCCAGAGGAGCGCTTATTTTTTTAACAGTTTTTCGAGTGTATCGTTATTTATCTGGGGCTGAAGGTAGCCTACAGTCCAATTCTATAATGGCTGTTTTATTTTCTTTGCTAAAGTTTGTTTAGTCCAATTAAAGATTCAGTCATCTGTAGGTTACTGTCAGAGATGTTAAAAATGAATCTAATTTTGCATCACTTTTCTGTTACATCAGGCAATGCTGGAGCTCGAGGACCTGATCACAAGATCCCTGGCAGCCCTGGATGTAAACCCCAGTGGTGCTGCCACTGTAAGGTGGTGGTTCTGGGAAATGGAGTGCAGAAAGCCATCAAAGACCTCCCTGCTCACATGAAGGTACCAGATGTAATGGCTGCACAGTCATGTATATATTAATTGTGCACACCACCTTTCAAATAAAGGCTAAAAGTTGAAATTATAACCTTTACAGGAAGCCTGAATGGACTGAGGATGTAGTGCTTCTCCATTTCTTACTCAGATATCAAGGCCACAGATAATAAATCGCTGCTAATCGTCAGCAGCTCTTATGGACAAAAAGGCTCGGATATCTAACAGCGTTTACTAAAGTACACCATATTTTAATATAGTGCCGTGTGACAGTTTTGCCCCTGAGCAAAATTTCTGTCACAAGTAAAAGATGAGCTGATTTCCAAAAGGCATTAAGTCAAAGATGACACATGGCGTTAATATTTTAACAAAGATTACTTTTCTATATTCAGTAATTTATTTATTTATCTATTTAAATTAGACACCCTGCAGGTCAGCATCTGTGGTACCACAGTTTCTCAATTATCACCTTTTGAAACAGAGTCTAAGAGTCTTCAGATTCAAACTTGTTCTTGTTCTGTCTTTACAGCTTGAACCTCTTAAGGTAGTAATTCATTGTGAATAATGAGTACTGCAGTAGAAGCTTCCTTCCTTTCATCTTAATTTTTTTTACATACTGTTCTATGTATACGTGCAGACTTTGCTGTTTTTTAAGTAAATCTGCCCCTTCCTGCAAATTACTTTGCATGCCGCTGTCAATAAAAGCCAAAAGCATGACTCATCAGTCTGTGAACTTAGCAGTTATTTAAAGCTTTCATTTATGCATCACATAACCTTTTATAATGATGACTGTGTCCAAGCCAAAGCCCCGATGAGCTAGTTAAAATGTGAGTTTTTGGTAAAGTTATCTGAGAACTCGAACTTTAGCTCCTTTCCTTTTTACAGCTGTGAAATTGTACAAAATGCAAATTTGCACTATTGTTGCTTGAGATGTTGAAATTATGTTTTTGTTTTAACTTGATGACTATAGCTTTGATTTGTGTAATGAGTCCCACTGTCAGAAATTTGGATCATTTCGTTGTCATGTATACATATAATAGTGAGATTACTATATGAGCTACAATTGGTTGGCTTACCAGATTTTTACGTTGGGGAGTAAAGTATTAAAACTCCTTTCAGCCTCAAGGGCCACACTTATCAATATATTCATATGCACAGCACTGCAATAATACTGAACATATGCTCTGATTATGTAAATCTTTCCTAATGGAGTTAAATACATTTCAGATCAGTTAGTAGGTTAAACAGCATCCCCTGTGACTTCACTCTTTAGAGTGTTTAGGTTATTTAAATATTGCATTAATCCTAATTTATTTTTCTACATCGCTTTGCCTTGAGTGGCTTCCATTAGTCAGATGTTGACTTACACCTCATTCCTAATTGAGCTTCTTCAAACTTGGATTGATTTTCTTCCCGTTAGGGATCTGAAGGCCGTTTGAAATCTGAAGACGACTTGGTCTTCTGCAGCCACAACTGCTTCCTTCTCTACTGTTCATCACCACCACTGCAGTCCAGATCAACCACAGAAACTAAGGTTTGTACCACTGTACCCCAGGCACATCTCTGAGAAATCTGAGTCTTAAAAAAGCGTTAGACTTTTAAGTTTGATATTTTTTCCCCTTGTCATCTTCCCAGGAGTCTGTGTCCCTCCTCCCACCCTCTGAGCAAACGGAGAGCCTTTCTAAAACTCAGCACCAGTACAGTAACAACATGTCCTCGCTGGATGTCCATTGTCTGGCCCAGCTTCAGCCAAAGCAGTCACCCCCCTCTACACCTCCCATCCCCTTCCCTTCAGCCGGTGAGACACCCAAGACTGAAGCAAAATCCGATGCCCTCAAAGTGACAGTGAAGCTGAAGTCCAGGCCAAGGTCCCACGATGTCTGGCACCAGGGAAAGAGACAGAAAGGACTCCGATGGAGGAAATGGACTGTCCAGGTGGTGGTGCCAAGAGGGAATTCGCAGCTCCCGGATGAGGATAAGATTGATGAGCTCCTGAAGAAGCTTGGAGCCTCCCTGCGCCCTCCAGTGTCACTCAAGGACCAGAGACGCTGCTGTTTCTGCCATCAGTTTGGAGATGGGATGACTGATGGTCCTGCCAGGCTGCTCAATCTAGATCTCGATGTGTGGGTTCATCTCAACTGTGCCCTGTGGTCGACTGAGGTGTACGAGACTCAAGCTGGCGCCCTCATCAACGTAGAGCTTGCACTGCGGCGTGGTCAAACGATACGATGCGCCTACTGTCAGCAGACTGGAGCCACCAGCGGCTGCCACCGCCTGCGCTGCACCAATGTCTACCATTTCACCTGTGCTCTGCAAGCTCAGTGCACCTTCTTCAAGGATAAGACTATGCTCTGCCATGCCCACAGGCCCAGGGGAACAGCGGGACAAGCTCTGGAGCACGAGCTGCGATGCTTTGCCGTGTTCCGGCGTGTTTATGTCCAGAGAGACGAAGTGCGTCAAATTGCCACGGCTGTACAACAGCCCGAGTTAGGTTATACCTTTCGGGTAGGCAGTCTAGTGTTGCATGCGATCGGCCAGCTTACACCGCTACAGATGGCGTCCTTCCATTCCTCAACAGCCATCTTTCCAGTTGGCTATGAAGCTTGCCGCATTTACTGGAGCATGCGCCATGGCAATCGCCGTTGTCGCTACATCTGTTCCGTTGAAGAGAGAGACGGGATACCAGAGTTTACCATCAGAGTCATCGAACAGGGCTACCAAGACATGGTCCTGACTGACACCTCTGCTAAAGGTTTGCCCTCAGGAAAAAAAAAAATACTAGTGTGTCTTTTTGTGGCTGATGAAACAGTTTTAACCAGTTTATGATCTTGTCTCATCATTAGGAGTTTGGGATAAGGTGCTAGGCCCAGTGGCTGAGAAAAGAGCTGAGTCAGGCACTCTGAAGCTCTTTCCTGTTTACCTGAAAGGAGAGGATCTGTTTGGGCTCACAGTTCCTGCAGTCGCCAAGATCACAGAATCGGTTTGTACCTACTTTGGAGGATTTCACCAGCTGCAAGAATTTGAAAACATCAACAAATCTCTAAATGATGCTTTTCATCTGCTTTCAGCTCCCAGGAGTGGAGGCTTGTGACAGGTACTCATTCCGTTACGGACGCAACCCTCTTGTGGAGTTGCCTCTCATGTTCAATCCAGCTGGTTGTGCCCGCGCTCAGCCAAAAGCAAGCTCTCCCTACACCTCAGTTGTGATAAGGTAACTTTGTTTGAAGTTGACATTAAATTACCTTCTTGGGAACATTCTGTCTCAAAGTAAAGAAGTCAGAGTTATTAAAATGTTCTCCTTCTCCACCTCCCTTCTAAAAATAAAGGCCTCAGCCACAGGCTGTATCCAGCAGCAGTGCCAGGTCTAACCAGAATGTTGCCCAAGGAGAAGGTGGCGCCCCCCATAATAAGCCTCCGGTGGTGCACCCCAGGTCCTCCCAGTACCGCTGGATGAAGAGTGAGTGGCGAGCCAACGTCTATCTGGGCCGCTCCCGCATCCAGGTGAGTCGACCAGATTTAAATTCCTTTTAAACTGTCAGAGTGAGAATGATCCTTTTGGTTTCTATTTCCTGTTGACTAAATGAAAACCTGCTTATGTGATATATTCACAGGGCCTGGGGCTGTTTGCTGCTAGAGACATAGAAAAACAGACAATGGTGATTGAGTACAATGGAACCATCCTCCGAAATGAGGTCGCCATCAGGAAGGAGAAGATCTATAGGTCTAAGGTAAATATCTGTTGCTGCAACATTTTTAGCAGAAATTGTATTTCTTTAAAATGATCTTTTCCAAAAGCTGAGAGCATTTCTTCTCTTCCTTGTAGAACCGGGCAGTGTTCATGTTCCGCATCGACAGCGAACATGTTGTTGATGCCACACTAAATGGAGGGATCGCAAGGTACTCTGAGCTTCCACGAACTGTTTGAGCATTTTCATAAATGTATTTATGACAGTGTAGCATTTCTTTCATACTCGCTTATTGCAACAAATGTCATTCAGTGTAGCACACTGATGAGCCACAACATTAAAACCCCTTGCGGGTGAAGTGAGTAACCCTGATGATCTCAGTGCACTGGTATCTGTCAAGGGGGTGGTTACAAGAGGCTGCAAGTGAAGAGTGAGCTCTTGAAGTTAAAGCAGGGAAAAATGAGCAAGCCTGATGATCTGAGCGACTTTGACAAGAGCCATATTGTTATGACTAGATGACTGGGTCAGGGCACCTCCAGAACAGCATGTCCGGTGGGGTGTTACCTGTTTCCAGTGGTTAGCACAAGTGATGAGGGCCTAAAGCACATTGATGTGTGGGAGTAAAGGGGGGCTCTGTGATCCCACAGAAGAGCACCTCCAGCACAATTTACTGAAAACTGGTTATGGTAGAAAGTTATCAGAATCCACAGCGCTGCACAGGGTTTTCATACTGACCACTATCTTAACTCGGTTTCAAAGTCCCTGAAATCTCAAGTCTGTTTGAGCATCTATGGGATTTTTGAGGAAGGAAAAACAAGTGGTTAGATTCATGGATGGCCAGCCTCACTTCTTACAGGACTTAACTGATGGGCTGCTAAGATGGAACAAAAGTCTTGTGGAGTGCACGCCTCAACGTCTTAAAAGTAGCCTCTCCATATCTGTCTTACCGATATAATCTTCCAGGAAAGTGGCACAGACGAGACTCTGCTTCTGTGTGTGGGAGGCTTGTCTGCAAACTGGTACATATTGCAAATGAGCATCAGGGGTTTTTTCATTGCTGCTATAAATGTTGGCCTTTTCTGGATTTTGTTATCAAAGTGATGGCAGTTCACTTGTATTGTCAAAAGGGCCCAAACACACATGGAACCAGAACTAGAGACCATGTTGAACAGGTTCATGCCCTTCTTCATAAGTTCTGGAAGATGAGTAGTCAGTAGTCAGTACTACTTTACAACAAAATCTATTCACAGATATGAAAATCGCTGTAAAGGTACTCTAAACTGCCTTTGCGTCTCATTTTGCCATGATGACCAAACACAGACTCAAAGTTGGAAACAAAGCTAGTTTCTTTTGAACGTCATAATTGTTTTGTTGTTTTAAAATGTTGACATTTTCATCTTATCACCGTCAGCCGCTGCGTGTCTGAATCAGCTCACAGAGGCAGAAAATGAGCCTTTAGTTGCAAATAGAATTTGCAATCATTTAAATATGGTCGGCTATGTTAGAGTAATGCTCTGAACGCTCTTTGACGCGTGACACGTGCTTCTTTTTCAGATATATCAATCATTCTTGTGCCCCTAACTGTGTTGCTGAGGTGGTAACATTTGAGAGGGGTTACAAAATCATCATCAGCTGCATTCGCAGAATTGAAAAAGGAGAGGAGGTTGGTATATATGCATATATATAATTTTTTTCTGTAATTAGAATTTGTCCCTGTTCGTTTGCATGCATGTGTGGGTGTAAACGGTGCAGCTGTGATATAGCAATGGACGTTTCTCCCGTGTTTGTTTTCTGCAGCTGTGTTTCAACTACCAGTTTGAGAGCGTTGAGGGCCAGCACAAGATCGCTTGCCACTGTGGAGCTCCTGAATGCAGGAAGTGGATTAACTGAGCAAAACGGAAACGATGAACCCAAACGCATTCCTTGCCATAGCGTGTGGAGGATGCTGTGATCTCTGCACAGAATAAATAAGAGACTTCACACTAAAGTCATTTTACGAATGAGCAGAAGGCCTGAGCCCTTGGAGAAATGAATGAATCGGTGTTGGTTCGTCGACAACGTGGAATTAAAAATAGGCGGAGGAAGGGAAATATAACACAGTAGCAGGAAATGACTCGTGCCATATGTGAGGGGCTCTGTTGACGCCTCCGTCTGTATGTATCCGTGTGTTTGTTTGGTGTACATGGGGTGCGGAATCCACCAGCGAATGAGAAAGCACTGTGTGGGGTGCGGCCTTATTGCTTACTAAGGGCAGGCCCTTTTGTTCATACTGTTAATGTATACCGTTTGACTAAATGTAGACATCACTGAATGAGGAATGTACAGCAATGAATACCGCGAAGGGAATATTAACTTGCACTAAAAATAAAAAAAATAAACAAAAAAAACCCATACACCCACACACACACACAAGCTTTTAAATACTTGATTCCATGAGTCAGTTTTATCATAGGTCTCTGTCATGTGATTTGTGTGGAATTCGAGAGGTTTTGTATTTATTACTGAGTGAATGAATTTTATTCTCAAAATGAGATCGAGTTAAAAGAAGGCTAGATTGCTATTGTTTTTGAAGATTGAAGAAGACATGCTGTTACTTTTGTATAAATGTACATAAAAAAAACCAACAAAAAAAACTATAGGAATAACCGACCAAATACTACCTTAACCTTCTCGATGTTTGGGTGTTTTTAAAAATTGTTTTTGTTCTGTTTGTCATTGAAATTTATTTAAGATGGACGTTATTTCAGTTTGAGAGTATATATTATGATTATTCTGTACAGAATTTGTAATATAACCACAATAATTCACAAAGTATTTTTGTTGTATTAAAAGTACGGTATTGTAGCGTAGTGTTTTGTGACTTACACTTACTTTGACCACTCAAAAAAAAAAGAAATATTTTTGTTGACTAACGTAACAAGTAATCGGTTACAGAATCAAAAAAAGAGACTCTTCAGATAGTAAAAGATCATTGTGATCTGTTTGCTGTTAATCAGGTTTGATTTTAAAGAACTGTGAATTAGGTTTTAAAACCCAAAAAAACAGCTTTTTAACTTTTTATCACAAATGGAAACAGCAACATGTGTTAACCTGTTTTGTTGTTTTTTAAACTTTACTTTTAACACAAGGTGCGAACGTCTGATAACGTTGTGATTTAGACGAACCATTGCGCGACAGAAAGAATTCTATGGAGAACTGTAGGTTGTTCTGCCTTTTGTTTTTGTTTTGTTTTTTGGAAACAAATGGCATCCTGCTTATAATCAGAAATATTTCTTATACTGACACTTCACAAGTCACATGCTAGAAGCAGAGGAGTTTTTGCGTGCACAATTTCAAGTTGACTGTAAAATTTTGGAGACAGTCTTAGAACTTGTAATGTATATGGCATGTATTTTTTTAACTTTCCGAAGACTCAATTGTATATATTTTTCTCAATGAATGGTTGTAACAAAATTGTTTCTTGGATATTTTTTCTTCTCTTGTACGATACATCATCCTGCCAGTGTGTTTGTGCTACATTTTCTTGGTCGTGTAAAGTAGTCATTTCTTTTCTTTTTTTGTTTTTATTTTTTTCCTTTTCTTTTTCGTTTCTTTTTTTTGTTTCTTTCTTTTTTTTGAATTGCCTTTTGAAGTGTACAGAGTATGAGGTTTGGAGTTTGTGGAATTGAATTTAGAAACATTTACAAAAATAAACTATTTTACATGTTAGCAATTTGTTTGTGTTTTCAATAATTGCACTTTCTTTTAATTAAAGCTGGAAAAACAAAAAAAAAAGTCTTTAACTTCCCAGTCTTTGTTGATTATGTTTATTTAGCTAGTTCATGTTACCCATAGTAAGCATATAGTGCACATTTACACTGGCCATCTCATTTGTTGTATGTTGCTAGCACTGAGTTGGATCCCATAAAGGTGCTTGAAACATTCCTCAGACTTTGCTCCGTATTGGCACGATGCCAACACCACATCCAAAAGGTGTTTTTTTTTTTTTTTTGTTTGTTTGTTTGTTTTTTTTCTTCTTCAGATCTGGTGACTGTGTGGAGGTCATTTTTATGGTCGAAAAACCAGTTTGAGATTATTTAAACTTTGTGACGTGCAGCATTATCCTGCTGAAAGTAGATTTCAGAAGATGCTTACACTGTTATCATTAAGGGACATGATCTGCAAACAATACCTGTGGAGGCTGTGATGTTTAAATGATATGAGGTACTAAGGGGCCTCAAGTGTGCCCATTAGAATAGATAATAATAGAACGGAGAATACCCCCGGCTGGAGATCAGGAGGTTGTTTGTTTGATACCTGTTTTGAGCCATTCTCCATGCCAAATATCCCTGGGCAAGATACTCTACCCCCAAGTTGCTCTATGATGCATCCATTGGAGTGTAAATGTTAGCCAGAAAGCAGTTAAGCCTAGAAAGAGTACTCGTAAGAAAGAGTGTGAACTGGTGAATGAGGCATGTTGAGTGCTGAGGTAGAGTAGAAATGCGCTGTATAAGAACCGGTTAATTTACTTTGCTTCATGCTTAGGCCAAATTTGGATCCTACCATCCAAACGTAGCAAAAATTAAGACTCGTCAGACATTTTTTTGTATGTCTTCTATTGTCAAATTTTGGTGAGCCTGTGTGAACCGTAGCCCCAGTTTCCTGCTCAACTCTGACAGGACCCGGTGTGGTCTTCTGCTGCTGTAGCCCATCTGCTACAAGTTTGGGGGTGTTGTGCATTAAGAGATGCTTTTCTGCTTAGTCGTAACAAATTGTTTCTTGAGTTACTGTTGATTTCTTACCAACTACAAGCAGTCTAGTTATTTCCATGTGATGTCGACAATACACTTTTGCTGAGAGGACTGCCGTTATGCAGGAAAATCCCAGTGCATCAGCAGTAACCATGCCATGCTCGCAATTAAATCACCGTCCC
The DNA here is from genome assembly GCF_013358895.1 of Oreochromis aureus. NCBI lineage: Eukaryota > Metazoa > Chordata > Actinopteri > Cichliformes > Cichlidae > Oreochromis > Oreochromis aureus. The sequence continues at coordinate 16,511,466 of NC_052959.1, forward strand.
TCCCCATTCTGATGCTCAGTTTGAAGAAAGTGGCCAGAGTGGATGTGTGTTCTGTGTTAAGTTCAACCAAAGCTTCAAACATACTAGCAATTAGGCAAATAATGAGTCATAAGATATGCTGACAGATACGTTTCCATCCATCAGCTGTAGAGACTTTCATAAAAATCTTTTGTTATGATCACAGACTGTTTATGGCTTTTCTGTATGGACATGTGATCAAGGAAGCCAAAGAGTTGTTCTTCTCAGATTGTTCAGAGTCCACATTAAATCATCCACTATGTCACGACGACTGAATAAACAAACATTTATAAAAGAGGTATTTTTCCTTCTTAGGTCTTCAGTCATCTTGTAGCGATCCACTTTCTCTCAGAGCCTGGAACCCCCTCATTATGCTAGCATGCAATCTCGATGGCACTAAAACACATGTTAACTTTCAACCAAATTTAGTTAATTGTGTGTGCTGTGCTTGCACATTTACTGGGTATCACTGAATCACTCTTGTGGATCTGACTGTTGGTAAAAACACTGCTGCATCTTTAAACCACTCGTACTCCATGAGAAACATGTTATATAAACTTTGAGCTTGAACAAAAAAAAGAAGAAGCTGAGTTTAATTATAGCTAAAAGCATAATTATATGTTTCATTTTGTGTTTAAATAACATCTTGACACATAGAAGGCATGGTGCTGGGTGGCATCCCGGCATGATGGTACGAGTAAGCGGGCAAAACACACAGTCTGCTGTGCACTCTGCATTTGATTGGTACTTGGAGGGCTCAGTGCTCATGTTCTTAAACTGGCCATGTGGATGGACACTAAAATACAGAACGATGCTTCACTGTAAGCACGTGGAAATTAAAGACTGCTGTTTACACAGTATGTGTTTTTACAAGGAAACCAAGAAATACATAAGTTTTAAAGGTTTATCTAACAGAAGACAAAATAAAATCAAGTCAGCATAAGCAGTGCACAAGAGAGGTGGAGGCAGGGTGGATGGTTTGGAGATAAAGTTAGAGAAGCAAGGCTGAGATGCTTTGGATGTGTGCAGAGGAGGGGCAGTGGATGTACTGGAAAAAAGGATGCTGAATATGGAGCTGGCAGGCAGGAGGAAAAGAGGAAGCCCGCAGAGAAAACTCCTGGATGTATAGTGAAGCTGGGCATACAGAGGAGCATGGTAGGGACAGGGTGAGGTGGAGTCAGGTGTGGTGATGAAGATGATTAGAGACTTGTATAAAGCCAAGAGAGCAACTGCTACAAATCACTAAAATGATCCTAACATGTAAATAACCTTAATGCAGTGCATTTACAGCAAGGATGCCAGCTCATTTTACCACACATACAGCCCACCTGGACCTTTTCTGTCAGTGTAAAAAAAACCTGTAACAACACATTTAATCCCTGAGATATCTTTATATAAGAAAAGAAAATTTCAATAGTAAATCCTAGTTTATATACATGACAAAGAAAAATGTCTAAATAATAGAAATGTGTAAGATTAAAATGTAAGAAATAAAATTACAAAAAAAGTTCTGGTAGCTTGCTGCCCAGAAAGTTGATTTATTTTTACTGTGGACCCCTTGGGAAAGGAAATGACACTTCTATAGTAGATAGAGGGGTAAAAAATCAGAACAGTAACTTCTTGGTCATTTAATTGTTTATTTATTACTTAGTTTGGTTTAGTATAAATACTCGCGGGGGAGGTCTTTATCAATAGCAGAAGCTGAAAAAC